>NW_017308330.1:208531-220587 GCF_000935625.1 Nanorana parkeri | reverse complement strand
TATATATATATATATATATTATACACACAAACTGAGATCATGCGACTTAGATTGCACACAGGTGGTCTTTATTTATCTAATTATGCGACTTCTGAAGGTAATTGGTTGCACCAGATGTTATGTAGGGGCTTCATAGCAAAAGGGGGTAAATACATATGCACACACCACTTTTACGGCTTTTATTTTTTTATAATTTTTAAAAACAAGTAATTTGATTTGCCCATTTCACCATTTTGGACTATTTTGTGTATGTCTTTTGCATATAATACAAATCCATTTTAATTCCAAATGGTAATGCAACAAAAAAAGGAAAAATGTGAATGCTTTTGCAAGCCACTGTATATATATCAGCTTCACTTGATGGAGACAAACAGATCTGAACACAGGCACAAAGGTAGGAGGCTAACCTTTTCATCTGGGTATGTCTTTGCTGAATAAAGTTGGCTCCTGGATGAACATCTGGTCCACTTTGGACAAGTTTCCGCATAAAATTAATATTTGCGCTGTTAACCTGCATAAAAAATAAATAAAATTACAAAATGTTGCCAACACAAAAAAATAGTGTAGCATAAAGCAATATGTAATGCTTAAGCCCCATTTTTAAAATTAACTAGTCACATGTAAAGGTGGCCATACACTTTACAACCATACTTTACATGGTTGTAAAGTAATTAAAAACGTACGATCTGCCCATCTGCCCAAACGTACGATCTTGGACAGGCAGATCGTACTTGCAATCATCGCAAGCCCGCCCCCCTAAGGGGCGGGCTTGCGATGACCGCAATGCTGAAGGGGCAGTGTGCGCGCATGCGTTCGGCATTTGTCTCCCGACCATCATTCAAACCAGCCGAAAATCGTAAGATTTTCGGCTGGTTTTCTAGAATGCTCCTTAGACAAAAGATGTGCGACCGTACAGTAGAAACGGTCGCACGTCTTCATTCACACTGCACGATTCTTGTACGATCGCGGGATTTCCCACGATTCTCATACGAGAATCGTGCAGTGTATGGGCACCTTTAGAAATACCTTGCCACGCACACCCAGCCTTGGCTTTTAGGTGATCTGTCTTGTATCAGAATGGTTAAAGGAGAACTATGGGGTCAGTGTTTTTCCCCATAGTTCCCCTTGGGGTAACGGGAGGACACAAACTAGCGTCCTCCCGTCACCCTAAGCTCAGTATACCGCGAGCTACATCTCGCGGTATACTGAGACGCCGCAGCTGGAGCGGATCCCGACTTAGATGACGGGATCCGCCCAGCTGCGTGAGTGACAGCTGGCTCTGCCTATCTAGAGGCAGAGCCAGCTGTACCCGCCCCCTCCCCCGTCCGTTCCGCCAGTCACCGCTGGCAGATCGGAGCGGGGAGAGTGGAATCCAGCCCCTCCCCCTGTCACGGCAGAGAGCCGTGACAGGATCAAGAGGTGAGGGAACCCGGTATGTTTTCCCTCACCTCCCGATCTACTGAGCCAACCTGTGACAGTCTCTTTGTCACAGGTCGGCTTAGAACTATGACGTGAGTGGAAATCACTCATGTCATAGTTCTCCTTTAATATATTTTAGTGGTGGCTTTAATCCTGTAGTGCAGCTTTTATTCATGCAGACTTCCCAGTGATATATTCACATTAGCCCTCTTATTTAGTTTTACTTCAACAAAAAGTCAAATAAATTATTAAGTCACACAAAACAATATCCAAAATATAACAAGTACTAAAGATTTAGCTGGGAGATGCTAATAACTAAACATACTGGGTGCAGAAATAATGCTTGCACAAAAGCATAGAGGGGGATAAAAGAAGCATTAAGTCTGGAAGAGCTATTTTTAAACAAAATAACTGTATAATCACCTTTTCAGGAAAAGTCAAAATTTTTGCCACATGAACAGGAACCGCCACCTCATCTATACGCAGATTTGGGTCTGGGGAAATGACAGTACGGCCAGAGAAATCTACTCTTTTACCAGAAAGGTTTCCTCTGAACCGACCTGTAACAAAAAATATTGAAGTTTACCAAGCACAAGTAACAATCCAGCAACTCCTTTAATGAGCACACTTTTTGCAGTCATCATAATGAAGCCCCCGGCAAGTACACAACTTTGTTTTGTTTCTGTGTAGATAGGCCAGGGACTAGGAAAGATGCTATTAGTAGATCTGCATCCAGAATAAACTTGGTGAATTGCAAGGTCTGTAAATCCTGCAGGCTATCTGGGATGCCATATTCTGCAAATGCTCCGTTAGGCTTGCCTGTAACAGTATTTCTATGAATCTTCCAAAACTGCAACTTGAGAGATGATTGGCTCCTCCATCTACAGGAAACACAATTGAGAACAGTTTAAAAATACCTCCCACCCCACCCTCGTCCCTCAGTTGAGATAAAAGTAGAATACCAAACACCAGTGCACGAGGGAAAAACATTCACCCAAATCAAATAACACAGCAGAATACTCCTGGGTGCGAAGTAGGCTTGCCCTCCTGGAAGATTAACAGAAATATCGTTACCGGTCAGTCTAACAGAGCATTTCTCCAATCATCTTCCAGGACGGCAACCTGAGAGGATAAGCAAGCACACCCACAAGCCTACCTTCTCAGGGCGGGACTACAGATTGTAGTACTCTTCTCCTGAAAGCAAGGTCCTGTTGTGACAGAATTTTCCCTCTGTAATGCTTGAGGAAGGTATCCTGTCTTGACCAAACAGCTGCTGTGCAGATCTGTTCCACCGAAGCCTCAGCTCTTTCTGCCCAGGAGGTGGCTAAAGACCTAGTATAGTGAGCCCTAGTGAACTAGGCAAAACCTGATTCTCTGATCTATACACAAACAATGGTCTGTCTAATGCGTCTGGCTATAGAAGTTCTAGATGCATACAAACTAGAGGTGCACTGAAATGGAAATGTCAAAACCGAAACAAAAAAAAAACAAACTGTCAGGCCGAAACCGAAAGCTTTTAATTTTCAAATTTTTTTTTCCAATATTTTATTTTTATTTATTTTTTATAAACTTTAAAAAAATTATATTTATCAATTTTTTACTTTACTTTTAGGGGCTTTGGGGAAATATTAGGGGTCTAAACAGACCCCTGATATTTCCCTTTTAAAATGGAAAAAGAGATTGAGGACACAGTCTTCCATCTCTTTTTCTGCAGCCTCTGTTATCAATGAACAGGAATCCTCTGAGTGTTCCTGTTCATTCATAACTTGAGAACATTGTGTGTTTACTGTAACTACAACTATGAATGAACAGGAGGTGATGCAGATCACTTCCCATTCATTCATAATTGAGGATATAGTACACATACCATGTCCTCAATTATCTACAGTCACTCAGCGATCACTGATCGCCGAGTGTTTGTACCCGCTCTCCTCTCTGACATGCCGTCACCGGGGGCTGAGCGAGCGGAGCAGGGAGGAGAGCTCAGCCTCCTGTGACAGCACGGGCTGTCTCCGCCCACACACCGCTCTGCCAGACTGTGATAGGAGGCTGAGCGTTGAGGGAGGAGAGACGCCGCCCCCTCACATCGCTCTCCTCCCGCAGCGCTTGGCTGTCACAGAGCAGCGCCCAGCGGGGAGGAAAGAAAGCAGGGATGCGCCAATGTATCAGCAGGAAAATGGCACTTTCGGCATTTAGCCAAAAGTGCAATTTTCGGCCGATATATCGGTGCATCCCTAAACCTTTTCTGGCACCAATAAATAAAACAAATAAAATGACTGGATTTTCTAAAAATTCTAGTAACTTCTAAATATCGAAGAAGATAGCGTCTAGAGTATGGAACACCTCTTTCCAAACACCAAATATAAAGGGCCTGGCCTGAGGATCAGGAAGAATGACAAGGTAAGGATCTTTAATGATAAATGCCTGGAGATCTCCAACTCTTCTAGATGAGGTAATGGCTAGCAAAACAAAAAGTAATTTTTAACCTCTTAATAGAAATGCTAGAAAAAGGTTTAAAAGGATGCTTGCACACACCAAGAAAAGACCTTCCACACTTTGGCATAGATTTTCCTAGTTACTAACTTTCTACTACCGTAGAAAGAAGAATGTCTTGTCACCTTATCTAAACATCCATTTTGTTCTAACAATCTCAAGAACCATGCAGTCAACTGAAAAAAATTCGGGTTTGGATGCAACACTGGTCCTTGAGGCAGAAGATCCCTCCTGGAAGGTAGACCCCAAGGAGGTAAAACAGACCTCAATAGAAAATCCGTGAACCAAGTCCTCTTGGGCTACCAAGGGGCAATCAGAATAAGATAGCAACTCGAGTGGTTCAATTTTTGTAGAATCCGAGGAAGCAGAGGAGGGAAGGCATACCCCAGGCTGGAGGTCCAATCCTGAGCCAACACATCTATGCCCAAAGATCCCCATTTCTTTCTCCGGGAAAAGAAGGCTCTCAATTTCCTGTTACTTCTTCTTGGTTTAAATAGGCTCATCATAACCAGAAGGAAGCTTATGGTTAAAGCTGCAGCAGCGCCTAGTGATTTGCTTAGGAACTGGGACAGACAGTGGAACAGACACTGGGTGACCCGGCTTTGCAGATAGAGATGGATCCTAAAAAGAGGAACCCTTTTAGTGCCCCCTTAATGCTAACCACTGTTCGCCCAGAACCCCCAGACAGCATGGTAAATGCTTGCCATCATCTTGGTTCTGGATACGATGTCCGTCTGCTTTCCCTCTTCCATGTTAGCAGCAGCGGCTTTCTTCCCCAAACGGTCTTGGATCACTAGTAGCTGCCTATAATGAATGTGAAGCTGGATTTGGCGTCCTTGTGCAGAGAAGCAGGCAGCAGAAGTGACGTTCAGCTTTGTCCACTGCTGAAAATGACGTTGGCACCCAGAATAAGGCCTGGAATGCACAGCTCCACCCCGTGCACCTTCCGCCTCAGACTCCCGCTCCAGGCGGACACACAGCAATCCGCAGCACAAACCGGCTTAGACAGGGCTTTTCAGCCAGGGCATCAGGAGTCATCCACTCAAACGGAGGAAGATGAGAACCTGGAGGTAGCACAGGGAAAACCCTCCGCACCTACAGCAAAGCCTCAGGGAACCATACCATAAGCAGAGCAGCACAGAGGGGGACCAGCGATTCCATAGTCCAGCTGGTCAGGAAAGAAACATGACGCAGCCTGGATGGTAGGAAACCCAATCGAAACTGAGGGATGAGAGGGGGTGGGAGGTATTTTAAACTGTTCTCAATTGTGTTTCCTGTAGAAGGAGGAGCCAATCATCACGCAGGTTGCTATCCTGGAACTCAAAAGGTTAAGCTCCGACTTTTTTTTAACCGCACTATGTAAATATAGACTTCAGTTTTCAAAGACAAGCTATGGCCTACCCACTCCTGCCCATAACTGGACTTGTGTATTAAGGATCTAGGAACAAGTATTTCACCTTGTTTTCCCTTTAGCCTTTGAACAAAGCCACGTGTCCATTTTTTGGGAGCCATATTCATGGGAATGCCAGACAGTTCACTATTGATGTACAAAGCACACTGCAGCTGTAGAAAATCCCAGTCTTCAATAATCATCTGGGTTTTCGCTCCTGAGATTCTATGCTAAAACAAAAACAAAAAAAGACAATAGAGCATTAAAAAACACCACTTAAAACTGTATGGGTGTAAAAACTCTACAGCATGCAACAATGTATAAAGCTATAAAAGACATCCAACATTTGAAATTGCACCTTAACACCGGGACATTTCAAAACGTCAGTGACTGTTTCT
Source organism: Nanorana parkeri (assembly GCF_000935625.1). Classification (NCBI taxonomy): domain Eukaryota; kingdom Metazoa; phylum Chordata; class Amphibia; order Anura; family Dicroglossidae; genus Nanorana; species Nanorana parkeri. The sequence continues at coordinate 214,887 of NW_017308330.1, read as the reverse complement.
GACAAGGTTTATTTATCAATAAGCAGGCATTTGAGTACGCGAGATGGGTTACCTTCTTGATAACATCATTTAAAAATATGATTTCTGTCAACTTCATTGTGAGATCATCTTCATTAGTTCCAGATTTCAGGTCACTGATAACAGAGGGTCGGATACAGAGTGGAGGAACCAGCAGCCTTGTGAGAAGAAGGTCACATGGCTTAGCAGCTTCTGGGTTCATAAGTAACAGAGGAACGTCTTCATCTGGGATACGTCTCAAAATATGAAGCGCCACAAGCGGGTTTAGATTTTCCTGCATGGATTAACAGCCATTAGCGCATATCAATGCATCACTAAAATATGCGTTTCAACATACACATCAACATTTCAGTAAAGCCGTCTTTCCATAACTCTGTAGAGATATGAATATGAAAATGTAAAATACACTAAAATAAAGTGTGTTCAGATATCCATATGACAAAACAAAAACGCAGTAATCAGTTTGAAGAGGAGACTGTTTTTTTAAAAGTTTAAATTGCACGTACCTGTGCACGCACTAACAAAGCTTCCACTTCTTTGTTGTGCTCGATTGCAGTATCAAAGGACTGTAGGAACTGGGACACCAGAGGGTCTATAACTTTTTTGGTGGTCTTGTATTTTTCATGAATAATTTTAAGTAAGCCACACTTCTTTACTGGACCTGAAATTGTAAAAACATGAATTAAAAAGGAAACTATAAGGTTTTGGGTGAATTTACACAGCTTGTTTAGTATACCGTTTTATTTGTGTGTATACACACACACATTTTACAGTCATTAAAAGACAGGATAAAAAGCACTATGAAGGAAACTCATCAAAACTGAAGCAGACAAAATCTGTGTCTGATTTGACAGAGGCAACCACAGGCCGTGCAAGGCAACCAATCAGCCTTTCTTTGTCATTTTCAAAACTTAATTGAACAAACTGAAGAGAGAAGCTGATTGGTTGCCATGCACATCTGCTACAGATTTTGTCTGCTCCAGTTTTTATAAATTTCCCCCTCTGTTATCTAAAGAGACAGCGAGACAGGAGAAGCTACCAGCTTTTAGGCTCTCTAACTGAAATCTTAGACAATTGTCTGATAAAGTGTAGTCTCTGTGATGAGTCGTTCACTCACGTACGTACATGTAAATTTCAGCTTGAGATATTGAGTCCAGTAAAACATTTTTTTATACAGAAAAGCATGAACATTTTAAAGCTGAACCTGCTGGCTCAAAAGAAGAATACACAATATGCAACATTCCATATTTACTGTACAAACCCCCCTTTCCCCACCATCTTGTACTCCATTGTCCACCCCCTAACAACTCTAGCACCAGCACAATATGTTTTATACCAGCATCTCCATCGATCTTCACTACTATCTCTGGAAGCTCTACACATACTGAGCACACTACAGTCTCTATCCATCCTCGCTGCCACACTAAACATGTCTGCATCTGTTCACAGAGCACTCCACAATACCATCTGTTCAAGTCAGCAATACGCAATCACAAACTCAGACATGTGACTTCTGTGTTTTACTAACAGTTTCTTACTCTTCACAAGGCAATTCTGTGGTATGTTGTATCTGAACACTGTTATCACTGTGCCCTGGTTGCCATAATGGAAACAAACTTCCAAGCAAATACTAAAATGTCAGACAATAAGCCTTACCCCTTCCCACTAAGCCACACCTCTTTAGCTAAGCCCTACCCATTGTCAGAGGTGCGTCATGGCTAAAGCAAACAGTTGCACCACAACACCATGTTAGATGGGTAAGAACTCCCAATTTTCTTCAAAAAGGGAGGGAAACGACAGGTCATACGTGGCCCTCCCCACAATCCTCTCAGCTATGCTCTTTTACCCACCAATCCTTGACAACGTCTTCCTATGTATACTCCGCCAGGGTGAACACAAACTGCCAGTCTCTCTCTCTCTCTCTCTCTCTCTGTCCTCTACCCTTCACCAATAATCTTATTTTGCCCGTCCATGGTCAGCTCTTGCTCTGCCCCCCTATTAGTTACAATCTTCTTCTCCTATACCACTTAGATATGCTCTGTCCCACCCTACCTATTCTTTCAGTGGTCCATGATAAAAAAAACCAGCCTCCCCCCTCCCCTGTACAAGCAGATCTTATTCTTTTCTCTACCCCCAGTCCATGATTATCTCTTTTCTGCCTCCATTCTTTTACCTCTGCTTTCCTTGATTATCTCATGCTTTCTCTCTTTACCCTCCTCAGTCAGCTACCAGTTTGCCTCTCCCAACGTTCCACTGTAACCTGTCGCTCCCCACCCTATCAAGATCAGTTTCCACTTTGCTTCCTTTATGATCACCTTTTCTGCCTTCTCTCCTCACCACCCTAGTCCATGTTAAACAAACAGCTTGCCTCCTTTCTTTTGTTATGGTCTAGGATTGACTCCAATTCTGACTCTTTTCAACATGGTTTAAGATTAGCACCCTCTGCCTCACAACCTCCAATGCAAGGATCAGTTTATAGTCCTTCCCTCCACATAACTATTTCAAAGAGTCCAAATGCATGTCCAGATAAATATTGTATGACTGGGCGTACTATTGTGTTATGAATCACTCAGGGGTAAAAAAAATCATTCAGCCTGAATTCGCCCATTCATGCACAAGCACACATTTACCAGTTTAACACTTAAAAACAACTCCAAAAAAAGTGGGACAATAAAAGATGTCAAGAAAGAGATCCAGAATTCTGTACCATTAAAGGCACCGCAATGCAGACAAATTGTCTTCTTGCGACATTTATCAGAAATTTTCTTCTTTAAGCTCCTCTTCTGCAGGTAAGTGAGACCTGGCTTCTTTAGGAAGTCCAAAAACTGTTTCCTCTCTTCTGCTGTCAGCATAATGTGGGAACAAGTTTTACAGATCATCTAAAAGGAAAAAAAAGCAGCGCAAGTCACTAACACAAAAAAAAGAAAAAATATATTGCAGCTTAACAGTTGTTACATGTGGTGGCTACATTAGTTTTCTTTTGCTCAGGCTTTACCTGGTAATCCTTCAAATAACAAACTTCCTGTCCTTGGGTGGCTACACGGACCACTCACTGCACTGTATCCAAGGAGGGAGGTATGGTTGGCACCCAGGCTGCTCTCCTGGACTACAAACATGTCTTCCTTCACTTATCAGTATTACATGGGGAGTCGAATACATAGTTTACAGAAGGTAGTTTGAAAGTATAACACTTATAATATTAGCTCAGTTCACAGGAAGCGACAAGGACACCATATTTCAACAAGATAATCTGGTATTTTCTGCAATTGCTGAACATGTTCTTAACCTAAAATGAATGGCAACAAATCAAAGGACTGGTAAACTACATTATTCTAAATTTTTACAACTAAATAATACTAAAAAACACTTATCCTTACATCGCAGCTTCCAGCATTCTCCTTAGGTTAGAATGACCTGATTGGACCTTGACTCATCATCCTGGAAAAGTTGTGGATTTCAAAATCCCTGAGAATGTGCTCTGCACAGCATTCTCTGGAGATTTGCGATCCCGTTTACCCAGGATGGCATGAGAAGCTGGGATGTAAAGTGTGTATGTTTCCTATTTTCTTTTGTTCATTACAAATGTCTTTAAAAAGGTAAATAAAGCAAAAAATAAATGCAATCTATTCAATCCATTAGAAAAAAAAAAAAAAAGATTCTCACCTGTAAAATTCCAATAACCGCTTTAAAGTATCCTACATGGAAGCAAGGTAACTCCAAATCAAGGTAACCATAGTGACCTAAACAGTCTGCCAAGTTCTTCCCACAAGTCAGGCAGGGTCGGTCCTTCTCACTTGTACCCTGAATATACAAAAGGTAAAAATTAGACTTTGATTTTATATAGTTTTTAACCTTTACTGCTGAACTCCAGGCAAACAGCTTAAATACCAAGAGGCTGTTTTACCCGTGAAAGGATTTACACTGATTTCCCTTCATTCCTGATATTTACATAGCCTCACACAGCACAGCCAGCCTGAGATCTGACTTTTCTCTACTGCAGTTAGTACAACTAGGTCTTTTCTGTGCCCAACGCCTGTGATTGGAAAGTAAGGGAGAAGTAGATTGATGAGCTTATCTTAGTCACTCTGCAGCATAACCAAAGAACAAGCTGAGAGGAAAGTGAATGTTCATGTGCTGACAATTAAGTTCATTTTTGCTGCTTCTGCCCCTTCCAGTTTAAGCTTTGCTGTAAAAGGGGATTGCAAGGGGATGATACCAAGCCAAATTTAGGTACTAAAGCTGGCCATACACTAGTAGCTTTCTAAATGAACGTTCATACGAAAGATCTTTCTTCACCACATGATAATACCATCAGAAACTTGACGAATGTCCACAGAAATGTTATTTGACTTTAAGATTTGAAGTTGGAATGAATGGAGTTTTTCAAACAAAAACCACATTCACGATTAGAATTTTGTTCGTTTGAGAATTTTTTTTTCATCCTACTCTGTCACTGCAGTCTAATTCGATCATCGATTTGACCCCCATCAACTAATAAAAAGTTGAAAGAAAGTTCTTTCGAGCTAAAGTTCTTTTTAAAATCTAAGCAGTGTATGGCCAGCTTAAATGTTAGTTCACACCAGAAACTGCATCACAACTGCGTGCGTCTGCGCAGTTGCATTGCGATCCGTTTTGACATGTTTGTGATGCGTTTGTTTTTTTTAGTAAAATGCTAATTAGACAATTTGGTCACTTCCTTTTTTCTGTCAGAGCATATCCTTTGTTTGCTTTGGAGCTCAGATATGCTTGCCTTGTTTGCAGGTATGGCGATAGTGTTGGCTGCACCTACAAAGAGGAAGTCCCTGGATGATGACACAATCAATTGTGGTTTTTTTTGTGTGGTTGCATTCCATTTTGATGCGTTTGCATGCATTTTTGATGCGTTCCGGTGCGATTAGATGCAGCTAAAATAGGACGAGCAGTATTTTTTCTGACTGCATCTGAATGGACTGCAATGGTGTGAATACAGCACAAGAAAACCCATAGGAAAGCATTGTGATGTATTTTGGCTGCAGCAGCCAAACTGAACGGACTGCATCACAATTGCATCTGGTGTGAACTAGCCCTTAGACAAGTATTTAAAAATACAATGAAAGCGCAAGTAAAGTCAGTTAAAAAAAAAAAAATCGCTAGGAGGTCAGGATGTTTGGCAGAAGAGACATGCAGAATCTTTTCGGCCAAAAAAAAACCAAAAACAATTATTCCTCTCTCGAAAAGCAATTTTTTTTGTTTCTGTGGTCTCTGGTAGATAAAGGAAGCTGAGTGTCAAGGATTAATCCTTCATACAATGTGACTTTCATTGTAGCATACTGTATGTAGCTAAACTCCCTAACATGCTGCAGACAGACCCCTACTAAGATCAGCAGGATTGTTGGCACTTTCATGCGACTCAAACAGTGCCCAGGCACATACAGACATAAGCCCAAAATCAAGAGTTGTACCATGTCTGCATTTTCAAACACATACACTATGTTTGCCAATTCTGCCAAGCAGAGAATCAAGTTATCACGCCTCAAGCTCTAAACATCATTTAAAAATAAAGGCGCTGCAACTGGTCTTCCTGCTCAATAGATTGGGTATAGCCTCTTAAAGGGGTATAGCCTCTTAAAGGAGAACTAAAGGAGAACTATGGGGTTAAGGCTTTTCCCCATAGTTCTCCTTAGGGTAACGGGAGGACACAAACTAGTGTCCTCCCGTCACCCTAGGCTCAGTATACCGCGAGATGTAGCTCGCGGTATACTGAGATGCCGCAGCTGAAGCGGATCCCGACAATTATGTCTGGATCCGCCCAGCTGCTGTACTGAGACGCCCCAGTATACCGCAAGCAGCTGCTCGCGGTATACTGAGACGCCGCAGCTGAAGCGGATCCCGACAATTGTGCCGGGATCCACCCAGCTGCGTGACCGACAGCTGGCTCTGCCTATCTAGAGGCAGAGCCAGCTGTACCCGCCCCCTCCCCCGTCTGTTCCGCCAGTCAGCGCTGGCGGATCGGAGCGGGGAGGGGGGAATCCAGCCCCTCCCCTGTCACGGCAGAGAGCCGTGACAGGATCGAGAGGTGAGCGAACGCCGGTATGTGTTCGCTCACCTCCCGATCTACTGAGCCGACCTGTGACAGTCTCATTGTCACAGGTCGGCTAGAACTATGAGGTGAGTGAAAAGCACTCACCTCATAGTTCTCCTTTAACTTCAAACCTGTCAAAAACATGTAGGCTGCCCTGCCTAGCCTCTCGTTTAGAAAATGTTAGTTGCTTGGCTGTCACATGCTTTATTCCATTTTTTTGAGACACTGGCGCAAACATGCTCATGGATAAGGACTTTGTCTCCCATTTGCAAATTTG
>NW_017308330.1:173048-208514 GCF_000935625.1 Nanorana parkeri | reverse complement strand
CTTACTTCAAAGCAATACTCTAGATTTGTAATTTAATATACACAGTGGGAATTTTAAAGAAAAAAAAATATTAACATGCAACATTAGTTATTTTCAAGTACCTGCAAGTAACACTGTTTAACAATAAAACTAGCAATCCATAAGGACATACCATGCGATGATCCAGTACTCCATAAGACAAAGGAGTACGGCTGTTGTCTTGGCTGTACAGGCTCTTGCTTACCACCTGAATGTGTGCCTGCTGCCTCATCTGCTCTGCAGACTTTACTCCAAAACAAATGTGGCTTCTGGAGACAAAAGACAAAGAAGCTGTTACTTTGATTCCAGCAGCTCAAATGATACAAAACATTAACACTGAATTCCAGGAAAACATACATGAAGCACATAGAAGCGAGTGTTTTTACCCAACAAAGGATTTGTGTTTCTGCATAACCAGTCCTGAGATTCATGCAGCTCTGCCACACAACACAGTCTTGTCTAGCATGACAGAAGACCCATTATTTTTTTTCCTGCAGTTCAGTAACACTTACATGTCTTGTCCCTCCCTCACCCTGTGACTAGGCAGTCAAAAGAGAAGCACACAATTCAGCTCATGTATCTGCTCTCTCCTACTCTAGCTGTATTTTTAAAATTATTTTTATTGGGGATGCACCAAAGATGCCACTTTTTCCGTATCATGTATCGATATTTATATATCGATATTTATATTCTCCCTTCTGTACTGAAATGTCTTACTCTGATTTCACTGCAAACTGTAAGATTCTCACAATGTTCATTAGAAGCTGCAAGTCAGATAGCACCCACCTCATTTCCTGGCTACAGGATGTCCAGCATCATCCAGCTTTTTCCTACCCAGCCTTACTGTCCCTGGCCCGCTCCTTTTATTCATTGGGTTCCATTTCAATCATGAAGTTTAAAGGAGAACTATGACATGAGTGATTTCCACTCACCTCATAGTTCTAAGCCGACCTGTGACAATGAGACTGTCACAGTTCGGCTCAGTAGATCGGGAGGTGAGAGAAAACATACCGGGTTCGCTCAACTCTCGATCCTGTCATGGCTCTCTGCCATGACAGGGGGAGGGGCTGGATTCCCCTCTCCCCGCTCCGATCTGCCAGCGCTGACTGGCGGAACGGACGGGGGAGGGTACAGCTGGCTCTGCCTCTAGATAGGCAGAGCCAGCTGTCACTCACGCAGCTGGGCGGATCCCGTCATCTAAGTCGGGATGCGCTCCAGGTGCGGCGTCTCAGTATACCGCGAGCTGTAGCTCGCGGTATACTGAGCTTAGGGTGACGGGAGGACGCTAGTTTGTGTCCTCCCGTTACCCCAAGGACAACTATGGGGAAAAACACTGACGCCATAGTTCTCCTTTAACAACACAAGTCAGCATTTTCTAAGGTAGTCAGCATGCAAATGCAGCCTGTCTAGAATGCCCACTCCTCCAGACTGACATCCACCTATGAAGGCATTTTGATATTGCATGCCTCCCAAGAGCCAACCTACGGCTTACATAAGGGCTGAGGGCTCAAGAGGAGCACTGAGGCTACTGTGATAATTCCAAACAGCTATGTACAGCACTCTGCCAGCCACTCCCAGCAGCGATAATCTGCCAGCAATACACAGAGAAGACAAAATAAGGCATGTAATTAAAACAGAAAGGTTTTAGTTAAAAATGTAATTAGTATATTGATGAGGGGGGAGGGAGGAATTAGGGAAGGCAAAATATAAGCAGATTAAACTTTAAGTTTATATAATAACCAGCTGTTAACTTTATTAATAGCTCTAATACCTGCCTGGAGCTCAGCCGTGAAATAAACCTGACAGTGATAGTTAGGGCTTTCATTGCAGGCCTCCTCCTAAAATGTTAGTTTCCTCACTGCTATGCTGTCTCTGGCTATAACACTGCCCTGAAATACTGTATGCACACTGATCAGGAAACTCAGAAATCCTCATCTGTAAACATGTTCCAGGTCACCGACTCAAAGTATTGAAGCAGGATAGTCAGAAAAATGTATTTTCCAAAAGAATATGTCGGTAATGGAAGCCCCGAGTTCCACCACATTTTCTCACTTAACAGGTTCTTTGTAAACAAATTATAAAGTATTAGCATCTATGGCAAAGGCAATAGGCGAGGAGAAACTCAACAGTAAGAGCATACACCTCAGAAGTAATGTTGTGTTCCCCAATCAATAGCAAGAGAAACATGTTCTTTTAACACTTTAGAAATCCTTCAACTCTAATGATGTAATTATCTAAATTTTTGTATACCTCCTCAGAGCCTCCCATGTCCTCCATATACATACATAGGGGGCATTTAAGATAAATGGTAAGCTTTAACCCTTGACCTCTCCTTACTTGGACTGTAGCCCCAATCTGCCTATACTGTTATTACTCGACAAGGCCTCCTTCCAACACGTAGTCAACTACCAAGATAACCCCCTATTAAATATTTAGCCTACCACTACCCACATTCAAATCATCATCCCATCATTCATGAGCCACGCGACCCATGCGCAGTGTTTCTTAACACTGCTATAGTTGGATCATATGCATCATTTACATGTACTGACCAGGATCATATGCATCATTTACACGTACTGACCAGGATCATATGCATCATTTACACGTACTGACCAGGATCATATGCATCATTTACACGTACTGACCAGGATCATATGCATCATTTACACGTACTGACCAGGATCATATGCTTCACCTACACGTACAGACCAGAATTTATGACATGGGTATGTCATAAATTCTCTGTATTTTGGAAATTTTTAATAACCTATACTATTACCAATACAATTAATTAAAAAAAAAAAGTAAAACAAAATGGTAAGTTTTAACAGATCATGCTTAGAGTCTAGTTCACACAGACTTCATACTGTACAAGAGCAGTGTAAACAGTAAGTATTTAAAGGTTAAAAGGTATTTTGTTTATGCTTTTAATGCACAATTCAACTACAGTTTGGAAATATTAAACACAGATCCCGATGGGAGTGGTGACTGCCACTTAATCAAGCTGCTAGCAGGCTTCAGTAAGGCTGGGTTCACACCTGGGCGTATGGAATATGCACGTTTGCCGCGCGTTTTTACCGCGATTTGCGGTAAAAGAAATGCGCAACGAACGCACGTTTACGAGGGCTATCCGGCTGTAACCTAATGGATACGCACGGAAAATAAGCCGCAAAGAAGGTCCTGTACTTCTTTGGGCGTAGGTCGTTTTTCAGCACGTTTCTACGCGCTGAAATACGCCCAGGTGGGAACCATGCACATAGGCATTTATTGGTTTTCACATGCTGAGCGTTTTAAAGCGCGTAGAGACGCGTTGTAAAACGCCCAGGTGGGAACCAGGCCTAACACTTAAAGCTTGTTAAATGCCTGCTAAAAACCTGCAAGGAGCTTGTTTAAAGTCACAGTCAGCACTCCCATTAAGATCTGTGTTTAACATTCCAAAACTAGAGCTGAAGAATGATTAAAACTAGGGATGCACCAATGTAGCGGCTAAAAAAATGTCTGCCGATATAGCAGCGCATCCCTGCTTTCTCTCCTCCCCGCTGGGCGCTGCTCTGTGTCCCAGCAGGGAGGAGAGAAGCTGTCACAGGCGGCCAAGCGCTGCAGAAGAGCGATGTGAGCGGCCAGCGTCTCTCCTCCCACACCACTCAGCCTCCTGTCACAGATCAGAGGAGAGCAGTGTGTGGGGGCGAAGACACCCAGCGCTGTCACAGGAGGCCGGCTGTGCGGGGGAGGAGTCAGCTGTCAGATCGAGCTCTCCCTGCACTGCTCGTTCAGCCTCCTGTGACAGCGTGTCAGGATGGAGAGCGGGTACAAGCAGTCAGTGATCGCTGAGTGTTTGTAAATAATTGAGGACATTGTATGTTTACTATATCCTAAATTTTGAATGGGAAGTAATTTACATCACCTTCTGTTCATTCGTGATTGTGGTTATAGAAAACACACTCTGTCCTCATGTTATGAATGAACAGGAATACTCAGCAAGAGGATTCCTGTTCATTTAGAACTGAGGATACAGAAAAAGAGATTGAGGATTCTGTTTTCAATCTCTTTTTCTATTTTAAGGAGGGAAATATCAGGGGTCTGTTTAGTAAAAAATAAAAATATTTAATAAAAATAAAATGTAAAAGTTTATTTGAAAAAATGAAAATAAAATATTTGAAAAAATTTGAAAAAGTTAGAAAAAGAAACATTTTTGGTCCGACATTTTTTTTTCACTTTCCATTTTAAAATTTTCATTTCGGTGCACCTCTACTTAACAGGTTTCAAGGCTCGAACATGGCCGGAAGCTTTACGCATGCTTTGCAAAAACTTGATAACTGTTCTTATACAAGCTTAAGCCCATGTGATCTAGGTCTTAGGCTGGGTTCACACCTAGGCGTATTGAATATGCCCGTCTGTCGCGCGTTTTTTTTAACCGCGATTCACGGTAAAAAAAAAAAGCGCGACAAACCCGCGTTTCCGAGGGCTACTTGGCTGTATCCCAATGGAAACGCCCAACAAAAACGGCCCAAAGAAGTACTTGTTTGAGCGTAGGCCGTTTTGTAGGGCGTTTCAGACGGGCGGAAATACGGAAAGGTGTGAACCATACCCATAGAAAACAATGGGATTTTCATGTTTGTACGTTTTGTAGAGCGTTCATAGAGCCTTGAACAGTGCAACAAAACGTAAAGGTGTGAACAGGGCCTTAAAGTGGAACATCTACATATAAGAAGAGTCACCCAATGTGGCCATTTTCAGCCATATTATGGGTACTCCCACATTAAATTCTCTATGAAAAGGAATAACCATGAACACTTGGTTGAGCATTCCTGTTTATAGAAAAACTGGTAGACATACATTCTTAGTTCTCGGTCAGATCTGTGCATGCACACCCAACCACCTGCTGGGCCTTAGTGCACAACCATGGTACAGCACAACTAAGGTTGAAGGGCACACGTGGTAAGGCACACCAAAAATATAGGTCTTGTTCACACTATGTCCGTTTAGGTGAGCATTCTTGCACACCAACCACATGTGTGTTCTAAGCAGGGCACATAGAATACAATGATTTTCTATGTGCCCTATTTGCACGATACATGCGTGGTAGTGTGCAGAACATGCAGCTGAACAGACAATACACAAAAGAACTTTAACAGTACATCTATAGCCAAATGTTCGGTGGATTTAGCTCTGGATGGAGTAGAGAAGTGTTAAAGAACTCCAGGCAAAATGTATTAACCTTTGCATTGGGCTACCCCTGCACTGCAGGGGTCAATAACTCGTTTGCATCTAGGGACAAAAATTTAAAAATTATACTCACCCAATCCTCGGAGATGGCTTGGTCTTAGACCAGTCCCTTGAGCCGCTCTCTCCCTCCTCGCCAGCAATTGAAGGATCCTTGAGTCATCACATCCAATACACTGAACATGAGGACGTCAAGGAACATACAATGTCCCTGCTCCAAGAAGTAGGCGAGTACAACTTTTTTATTTTAGCACCTAGATGAAAACGAGCAGTTAACCCTTGCCTGGAGATCTTCCTTAAAGCACATGCCAGGTTTTTACTGCCTTGTATGTCCCCACTGGGGAAAACTGTCAGAGACAGAAAACGTGGGAAGAATCTAACTGGGGTAATTACTGGAATAGAAGGCAAATCCTGTATTAGAGTCACTGATTCGGGTGACATCGGTCTAAGAGGGGACATCCTTCACTGGGGGGGATCTCCCCTCACTTCCTGTTGTACTTGAAATGAAGGAAAATCTCTTCAATGGGAGACAGATGGCAAAAAGTGTGACCGCGTTTTTATTAGTACTCTACACTAAAAAAGGTTTTGGCTTCAGATAGACTTTGAAGCCCCATTCACAAGTCAGCTGAGCATTTTTAGTTTTTTATGACTCTTTATTGTTGCACGTTTCAGGCTTGAGCATTTTTATTATTATTTTAAGCCAATGGAAAACTAGTTAGTAGGCAAGACAAGGCACAAAAAAAGGCAAATCTTTGCAGGCACTCCCACTGAAGTCTATGAGGCCTAATATGCACAACTGCCCCTAAAAGAAGCTTATGTACTTTTTTTTTGAGTGACAAGCTTCAAGCAGATGCAAATGGGAACCATCGAATATAATGGAAGCCTCAGTGCCAAGCATTGCAGCACTTTTGGTGATAGGTCAAATAAAATTATAAATCCTCCAGCACTGTACAAAGCTTTCTTCCACCAGCAAGTCTAATATGTATCTGAAATTATTTGCAGCTATGGGCTGCCATGTTAAATCTGGAGTGACTGAGTGCAGAGCACATGACTCCCTTGCATACGATGGACATGACACTCCTGTCAACATGGATCAGAAACCAGCAGCACTCACATCTTCTTAGCCACATCAGTCTCCCTGAATTGTTCCTTCATGTTGAACCCTGTACTTCAGCCCGCACGCCACTTCTCATCTACCGCTACACGTGAGCTTCCCCTACTTCACAACATGAGGAAAGCTTTACTAGCTGCATATATCACTTCCGGGAGACCTTCCACCTCTACCATAGACCCGCTTGGACGGATAGGCAGGCCTTGCGTCTAGCTACAAGACCTCCTCTGCAGCGCCACCGTCAGGAATTTGTTATGTGCACTCAGCAAAACAAACACAGAGGGTGCTACTTTTACGAGTAGAATTCTTCATGTCAACCGGTTTCTGCGGGCTTTTCTATCTCCACATTACTAATGCTGGTAACAATAATAACGTTTTGCTTAGCGTATAGAAATGTCTTTATTTGCTTCTGGAACACAGAAAGTGCAGACTAGTAGGCTGGCGCCAGAGCTTGAAGCCTCGTTCCACCAATCAATGCGCTTCGTGTAAAATCGAGTAGATACGCCCTCTTCCTCCTACTGCTGCAATTTGATTGGCTGAGAGGGTCTCGTTCTTTCTTTCCTTCCTCCCTGAGTGAGACGGTGGCAAGATGGTGAGTGTCGCCGCTGCGGGTGTAAGACAATCCGGGGAATATCGCGGCCATCCGGCTTCGGAGGGTTCTGCTTTTCTTTGTATATGTTCTCCTGGAATCTGTGGAGAGGATGGTCGCGGTATCTGAGAACGGGTTGTAGTTATTAGTAAACAAAGTGCTAAGTGGAGGCTCAGCTGCTGGCGGCCTACTACGCTACCCAGGCTTAGTGCTGCATTACCGGGAGCTGTGTTTCGTTGGGGGTCACTGCTGTCCTTTCTCCTGCCTGGGGGGGTTACTGCTGTCCTTTTCTCCTGCCTGGGGGGTTACTGCTGTCCTTTTCTCCTGCCTGTGGGGTTACTGCTGTCCTTTTCTCCTGCCTGTGGGGTCACTGCTGTCCTCTTCTATGTCCGGGGTCACTGGTGTAGTTCTGGGTATAGGAGACATCCCCTGTAAAGGATCTTCTGTACATTTAGTGCAGGGGTGCACAAATTATTATGGAATTAACGAGCCAAACTGCCCAATCCAGGAGCCAGCAGGATAATATTTAGGAGTCGGCTCCATTAACTAGAGAAGCATTGGTGACCTGACTCCTGGGGTTCGTCCAGTCTTGCCTTAGTTCTTGTCCTGCTCTCCAGCCTTGTATGAAGAGTTCAGTTCCAGAATAGTAAAATGCAGTCAGAGAGCTGTTGATCTTTATAAAAAAAGATCAGCAGGTCTGTGCTGACAACTTGAGTTTATTAAACAAGGGACAGAGGTGTCATTAGGGTTGGTGTCATAAGTAAGAAAAGGCAGAATGTCTCCCCTGTCCTCACAGCAGTGTGCACAATCTCTTGTGCAGCCTGGCTTGTGACAGCTGAGGCAGGAAGCGTTGTGAGTACAGCACTCCTGTCTCGCTGATCACACAGAACAGATCAGAGACGGACATTCTTTGGTCGGCTCCCCACCCTGAATTCACTTGCCATGCTGATAATAGTCCCGTCTTCTTGGGCTTTGGGAGCAGACCGGACCTGGTACACTGGTGTCACACGGGTGCAGTCCACACCACCCCCAATGACACAGCTGACAAGGAACATCGGAAGAAAGACCTTTGCCACAAAGTTGTTTTTTTGACAGGCCTTAATCACGGGAGGGGATGTCTTAATTTAATTTAAAGATGGTAGTATTAAAACTTGAAGCGAAAGGATATGCATGGCCAAAACCTTTTTTAGTTCTGGGTAGAGTAGGTAAGGGTTTAAACCCTGTGAGGTATCTTTTTTGGTGTTTACCATCCCTTCCTGTCCCCCCAAAGGTGCAACATGAAGAGGAAATGCCTCAAATGAAGGATTATACTCTTAGATGGTTGTCCCCATTGGAAGACTTTCCCCTCGCCTCTTGTTCTAGAGATTTTCCCTCTCTTTCTCACTGACAATGGTCATCATTAATGATGGAGGGTTGACTCTCGATGTGTACACAATACAAACTTGACAGATCTAACCCTTACCACTCTATCTAAAACTAAGAAAGAAAATAAGTGTTGTCTAGAGATACTTTAAAGCAAACCTTGCGGTAAAGTCTTCCTTAAAGGGGTTCTAAACCCTCTGTTTTTTTGCCTATATCTACTGCTAGCAAGCAGTAGATATAGGCAAGATGTTTTTAAAAAAAAAACCCGCTTTAACTAGTTTTAAACTTACCTCGTTATCGCTGCTCGCTCCCGTGCCGAGAATCAGGAAGTGATCGTACGGCTGCAAAGGATCTTGGGGCGGGCGCATGCGCAGTTCCGATTCTCGGCCGGTAGACGAGCAGAGACGCAAGGAAGGTTAAAACTAAGAAAGAAAATAAGTGTTGTCTAGAGATACTTTAAAGCAAACCTTGCGGTAAAGTCTTCCTTAAAGGGGTTCTAAACCCTCTGTTTTTTTGCCTATATCTACTGCTAGCAAGCAGTAGATATAGGCAAGATGTTTTTAAAAAAAAAACCCGCTTTAACTAGTTTTAAACTTACCTCGTTATCGCTGCTCGCTCCCGTGCCGAGAATCAGGAAGTGATCGTACGGCTGCAAAGGATCTTGGGGCGGGCGCATGCGCAGTTCCGATTCTCGGCCGGTAGACGAGCAGAGACGCAAGGAAGGACAGAGCAGTCAGCGCTGGATCAGAGAGCCGCCGCACCGCTAATGAAATCATTAGTCTGTATTGTTCTAGAAAAACTGTCACATGACAATGAACAAAAATGTATCGGTACTTGGACAAGTATCGGTACTTGAAAAAATGGTATCGGTGCATCCCGAATATTTATTTATGAAAAAAAAAATCATATATTAAAACAGAGGCACAAATCCCGGGAGCTCTGTATGCTCCTTTAAAAATGACAGCTGCCTCCTAACTTGAGTTTTTCTCTAGTCTAGTCTTGGAGCTGGAAAAGTATCTGTACATGTACTCGTACAGAGTACAGTACTTTGTATCTGAACATCCCTACCGGGATCTTTGAATGTAGAGACACCTCCCTACAAGACACCTGCCACTGCATCAGAAGTACTCGTAGATCTCAATGGAGTACAAGTGCAATGACATCACCGCACTTTGAGTTCATTAGTTACTCCCTCCAGCTTCATAACGGAAGGGCCATACTTTGGTACGCACCTGGGTCTGGGGGATAGTCTGTGAGAGTCTGAGCATTGGAGCTATGATTCAGTGATTGCATTTGCAATGCTCTGCAGGCTTCCAATGCAAACATTTAGTGCACATTTTTTATTTTATTGTAAAATGCATTTTTTTATTACGTGTTAACAAAAGGTGGACTATGCTTTTAAGTGGCTGTGAACTGGAATATATGTCTTGTGCTTGTCCAGACTTGTGTTGCTGAAAGTATATTTGGTTATTTTGTCCTAATGTGACTTGTTTTCATTAATTTCCAGAACGACAGCGTCACTATTAGAACAAGGAAGTTTATGACCAACAGACTGCTCCAGCGGAAGCAGATGGTATGTATTTGAAAACCGTGGTTGCTTCTTTTGTGGTGAACACACTGGGCTCAGTTCACAAAGCTTTAACACAAGGATAAGGACCTGTATTTTAGACATGTGACTGAAATGTTCAAATCTCATTGGACTCAACTGAAAACTGTCACTTTTTTGAAAATAAGTATTCTTATCCTGGTGTGTTAGCTTTGTGTATAAAACGTATTCTATAGTTAGAATGTTAAGTCTTTAAAGATCAGTCTTGGAATTGAGCAAAACCATTTCAGATCCAGTTATCTTGTGAAGATACCTTTATTGTGATGTTATGGGGTTACCATTGCTTTCTTCTTGGATTTTTCTAAACTTAGACCTGCATTCATAATGTTCATAATGGATAGTAACACATGTGGCTACCAACTTTTCTTTTGTTTTACAGGTCATAGATGTCCTTCATCCTGGAAAAGCCACTGTCCCCAAGACTGAAATCAGGGAGAAGCTGGCTAAAATGTACAAGACTACCCCAGATGTGATCTTTGTATTTGGCTTTAGGACTCACTTTGGAGGCGGCAAAACTACTGGCTTTGGCATGATCTACGATTCCCTAGACTATGCGAAGAAAAATGAACCCAAACACAGACTTGCCAGGGTAATTACAGTGGACAGTTCAGTATTTGACATGTAAAACCTTTGGTAGATGTGACATGTGAGGTGTGTTGTCAGAATGCTAAAGGAAGTTAGTTACAAATAATGGAGCTGTCAGAGTTCCCCCCTGGATACTCTCGAGTGTGAGACATTACTAGACCCATTAGCATAGCTTGCATCAGCTTTGTTAAAACAAACTTATCTAAAGCAATTTATTTAGAACTTGGAGGGTGGGGAGCTGGTGTTGAATTGTCATCATTTCAAGATATCTGTCCTCGTAAACGTTTTTTGTTTTTGTTATAGCATGGGTTGTATGAAAAGAAAAAGACTTCTAGAAAACAACGTAAAGAAAGAAAGAACAGAATGAAGAAAGTCAGGGGCACAGCCAAAGCAACTGTGGGTGCTGGTAAAAAGGTAAGAGTGTGCGACTACAATGGAAACGTCCTGAAAATATGTTGCAATTCTACATCAGTAATTATCATGTCTCTCTCATTCCCATTCTCACAATTTTTGGAGTTCAGAAGGTAAAAGGTTTTTCCTAGAGAAACAAATTTGTAGGTAGCTTGACAGAAATTTTCAAGCGTTTGTGAAGAGCTGCTGTTGTCAGGCTATTCGGGAAATCCATTTTTGTTGAGGAGAGGTCTAATTTCAAAGAAACCCATCTAGTGATACATATTCCTTCCCTGCTAGTTTGTAGAGTCCGAATGCTCTTGTATTGCTTTTTGCCCATGTATAGTAATGGGTATAAGTGAGCATTGCTAGAATAGCTGTGCATTTATTGTATTAGCATATTCAGTAGAATCATCGTACATTGAGACATCGTAATCATACCATACTTTCCTGAAAATTTCATGACTACTTTTCATTTTAGGCTCTTTTTAGGGAAAGGTAAGGGATTGGTGCAACTCCAGGTTCATTTTTTTGGCTGTCGGTAATCTGGCAATTCTGGTGCTTTAAAGCAGACTTATCACCTACATATCACACTGAACCATTCTGATAGATATTGCATATAGCTAAACCATGTGGCTGTGTGCTACATCTGTGTGCTTTTGCAGTCTTAGGTTAATTGTGGAGCATAAATTATCTGCATTAAACTGCAGATCTAAACATTCATGACTATGTTAGAGCAGGACCAGTCAATTTACAGGATACAGAGCATGCTCACACTGTTTACAGGTTGACCCAGTCCCAGTATGCACTGTGGGTTTGTGACTGGCTCTGGTTGCAAAATTTCGTAACTGTCTTGCTAAAACAAATTTGGGAAAGGAATATGAGTTGGTATTTCTTAAGCTGGCCATTCACTAGTAGATTTCCAAATGAACTTTTGTACTAAAGATCTTTACCTCCCGATAATGCAACTTGACAAATGTTGATGGAATTTTCGTTTGATTTTGGAATGAATGGAGGTTCCCGAATGAAAACAACATTCAAACAGATTTTTGTTTGTTCGAGAAAATTTTTTCCGTCCTGCTTCAAGTTTTTTTTTCCACCGTGGTTGAAATTGATGGTAGTTCTGACCTCATCAGCTAATACAAAGTCGAAAGAAAGACCTTTTGTGCAAAGGTTCCTTTGAAAGTATTATCTAAGCTTAATACTTTGTGACAACACTATGGTTAAGATTTTCTGAAGTGAAACTGGTGTGTTTTTCATGTTTTATGTGGTAGATCTGCTTTAAAATCCAATTATTAAATAACTGAGCCTTGGACTTATTAGAGGTAGTACATATACTGCATGTAGCGCCTACCACTTATTCATCTGTAGTAGTTGGGACTATTTTGTCTGATGTTCTCTACTTTTGTTTCACACTTTCTTGGAATCTTCCTTCAGAAATGAAGTGATCAACAGGTACAGTGATTGCATGAGTGTGCATCCAAACCTCACAAGCCACACACTCCTTACTAGATCTGCATGTCTGCTAGTTTGTAAGCTTCATTGTACTGTTAGCAATTATTTATTTTATCATGTTACTGTGTCGAGCTGAGCTGTTCAGAAGAGTTTAATGATGAAAATAGAAATGTCCACTTGTACCCACTTGCGGAGTTTATTCTTGTAGGTTACAGCATTGTCTATATAAGCAAAAAAGGAAATACGTGATTGTAAGTCATGTGTTTTCTGGACTTGTTCACATTATTCCACAGTACAAACAAAATGCAGGATAATGCAGAGTCCAGCACTTTGAGATGCATGTCCTATATGCACTGTGTTGGCTTGCTGTGAGAACGAACATCCTGATGTGCTGCATGTTTTGATGTATTGCCCTGCAGTTCCCGTTCAATGCAGCACTTTGGAGAACACATGGAACCATGCTTTGCTGTATGCAGTATAGTGTGAACAAATTCTCACTGCTTTAGTCAGGTCATTGTGTGTGTGTTTTATTAATGGAACAAAGTTTAAACTGCTAATTTTGACTAGTGGGTACTAAAACATGCTCCAAGCAACATTGGTCCCTGAGTTTTGCTGGTTTGTATGCCAAATTCAGATATAACAAGAGAAAGATTGCAGCAGTTCCTTTATTATACTTTCTGTTCTTTGTCAAAGCATATATTAATGCACCCAAAAGCAGAATGATCTTTTGCTCCTGGCATCTTATGAAACTGATAAGGCGTAAATGTCTTAATTTCAAATGCTGAATGTTCGGGGAACGGACCCGGGGGCATGGGGGCGCTCCTCTCTACGTTTACCCCTGCCTGCAGCAGGGTTAAATGTAGAAAAAACACCTGCCTGGTGCCCGGAACGGGATGTCCCGGGTGTCCGGTGATGGGAATCCCGCACCCCTGCTCAATAAAAAATTTGTAATCATTGATGGAGGAATTTATAATATTTTCTTTGTTCAGCAAGCAGGTTATGAAGGACATATTAAAATGTCCAGCTCTAGTTAAAACTACACATGGTGTGTTGGGAAGATCAGTTGCCCGGCTGCACGCAGTGCAGATACAGGTGTCTGCTCCCCAGTACAGGAATTATGGGGGGGGGGGTTCTGTGCTCCCTTTAAGGATAAATCAAGAATGCTGCTAAAATATGTAATGCAAGAGCATAAGATACAAGAAGATACCTACATGCCTTTTTAATAAGTTTTCACCTGGAGTATGGCTTTACCTGGAGTACGTCTGGTACATGGGTGCAGTATAAGTGCATAAACCTTCTCACTTGACATGTTCTTGGACTTTTACCTTTTGAGGTTTTGTTGATTTAAATCAATCCATGGATTTCGGTATGCTAGCTTGTCTGTTTTTATTTGGAGCACCACTACCACAAAGAAAAAATCCATGCATCTGCAGTACACCAGGCATTAGCTTACCGGCAGAACCCCGTGGGCTGCTTCTAGGGAAGGAGGTAGTCATATGGTCCTAGAAGCAGGTTGACTCAAATGTTTAAAAGGTGTTTGTTTTTTGTTTTGCTTTCTTATGCTGCATATTTAAATACCGGTCCTCCTTGTTTGAATTGGCCCTTAAAGCTCAACTCCAGCCAAAACTTTTCTGCGGTGCGAGGGTTAAAACCTCAGACTGTTCCCCCACCCAACTGTTGTTTTCTCTTTCCTGAATGGGATTAAACAAGGTCTGACACTTTTTTTCCAAAACAAAATAATTTTTGGGCTGGACTTGAAATTAATTTATTTCAAATATCTGCATTACTTTTTCTTTTAGTAATTTTGACCATTTGGTGTACTGTATTGCCATGGTTTTCATTGTTTATATAATCTTGAATACCTTGTTTTAGTTTTAGGAAATGTACAGTGAACTACCTTTTTGTAGGTCTGCTACAGTACTTTTCATTGCAGTTCAGGATAGCTCATCTAACTTGGCAAACATTTTTGCTTCTGTTTTGTTATTTATATAAAGAGTTTTTTTTTTTTTAAATTTCTAACTTTACTTCTCTTGTCTTTTCTTGCCACCTCATCAGTGAGTTTGGGTCTAATTTTCACAGGTATATAATGGTTTGTAATAAGCATGACTGCATGGAAATGTTGTGTGGTTAACTCTGGAGGGCTGGATTGCCCTGCAGCCTACCTAATATTGTTGGCGAGCAATAGAAGCATTGCTGCATGATTTTGTTACAATGCTTGTTGTGGTTCAAGTTAAATATGAAAATAGTTGCTTCTCACAACTGCTATATCATTTTTATTGCTCGTGTGCAGAAAACCCATTTTACAATATGTAACCATTATAATTTTGTTCTTTTTACAGCAGGCCTAAAGGATCCCATCTTTTGTTTGATGCATGTTTTGAGATAGGTTCGGCTCTCCAATGCTGTGACGTATATGTTGACTTCCTTTGCGGAGTGTTCGGACAAATTATTTGGACATATTCTGCATATGAGCCTTTACATGTGACTTTTTTCTTAATAGAAGTACCCTTAATTAAAAATTGCGTGTCAAAACTATCAGCAGAGCCTTAGATGCATATGCAATCTTGAACGTATAAAAGTTGAACTTGGCCCTGCTCCATTTGCTTTTGTAGTCTTTTGATTAGTGAGGCATTCTATCTTGCTAAAGTAATTTTAAAAAACCCCTTTTAAAAAACAAACAAACTTGTAAGGACCGAAAAAAAGCTGTTGTGCAAGGCAGTCAGGAGAATCTCGTAAAATAAAAAGAGAAGCTCTTGTACGTCCAAGAAGAGTTCCCCTTTAACATCAAGAAAGAATCTTTGCAAGCCTTACTTAAAGAGCCATTCAGATCCACCTTCTGTTGCACTGAACTAGACTATGCTAGAACTTACTAAACCCAGGATTTGTTAAGTTCTCTTTATTTTACTGTTATCTGTCTCTTTAACATCATCTTTTGTATATTTTTCCTGCACCATCTTTTTTATTAAAAAATAATCTTTAAAATCATTAAGCTTAGTTAAGTATCGTTGTCTTAGTGAAGAGTGCTACTGTATAGTGAAATCTTTCATATTCCTGTTTGAAGAGACAGTGGTATCAGGCATTTAAGTTTTTGAATTGTTACAGCATTTGCTGAGAACAGTGCATCTTTCTAATAAAACGCGTGGTGGCGGCTACTGTTATGTGTGTAAAAGGTTAACTGTGGAGTTAACCAACCCTAGTGACGATCGTCCTCGGTCTGCTGGCCTGAGATTGTTGTCCCCTGACAAATCTAAGCAGGATGGGACTAAGAGTGGTATCGGCACGTACTTGTGACAGCTCTGTAGGTTCGGAGCTGCTGCGTATAGTGGGTTCGGATCAGCCGCATCTTTTATAGAACTCTATTTTATTTTTTATTTTTTTTTGGGTCTGTATTCGGCACTGAGTGTTTGTTTTACCAGAGTGATGGCAGAGGCTCTGGCACCGCTCCACCTGCAAGAGGTGTCTGTATTCCCCTATCTTGATGACCTCCTTATTTTTTGCCCTTTCATGGTATTGGGTAAACACAGATCTGAGACTGGATTCTGGAGACTCTGGGATGGATCATAAACTTGCAGAAATCAAATCTGGCTCCATCTCAAGAGCTGCCTTTTTTGTTTATCTTACTGATTCAGTCCACCAGAAGATCTTTCTCCACCAGGAAAGGATGGAAAAGCTGTAGTTGGCTATATCACGTTTTCAGCCCAACCAGGGTCTGTCTCTAAGGTCAGCGATGTTGGCTCTTGGCCTTTTATCCTCCTCGATCCCAGCAGTGCAAAATTTAATTTCCAGCCCCTGCAGCAGTATGTTCTACTGGGATAAATCCAGTCTTTAGACTTCAACACAAGGCTTCCCATCAGAGTATAAGATCCTCTGGTGGTCAAGAAAAGCACAAATCTATCAAAAGGGTTGTTGTGGACTTTTCCAGTGGGGATCCGGTAGATGACAGTTCTTGGGACTAGGGAACGCATCTAGCAAAAAGACGGCACTGGGAACATGGTCCATGAGATTGGCAGCAAGGTTGTCCAACTGGAGGAAGTTGAAGGCCATTGATCTGGTCCTGTTTCAGCAGGAGCTTCAGGGTCGGCACGTCTAAGTTTTTTTCAGACAATGCCGCAGCAGTGGCCCATATACCCAAACGGAGAGGCACCTGGAGCAAAGTCCTCAAACTAGCAGGGGAGATCCTTGACTGGCACAGGTAAACTTGGCATCCTTAACGGCGGTTAACCTGAAAGGAAGGGTGAACATGGTAGTGGATTCCCTAAGCAGACACAAGGTGCCCATACACCTCACAATTATCTGGAGACTTTTGTCTCCCATTGCGCTTTCGTCTGAACACCTGCCAGTTAATGGGGAGTGTACAACCTCAATTACTGTACAACCTGGCAGATTTTTGACTTTTAAGCAGGCTAGAAAACTTTTGTCTGGTTGGATGAAAATTGACAGGTTAGTGGTGGTGTTGCACAACAAAAATCTCAAGATGCAAACTGCACATACTCAAATGAAAATCTGTCCTTTTGATCAATGAAAATTGGCCAGGTGGTGGTGCTGATGAGCGTTAACTGCGAACTACATTGGTCTGTGCATGATGGGCTAGTTGTAAGAAAATTGAAAAAGATGCACACAAAAAGCTGTACAATGGTTGCAAGGTGTATGGCCACCTTTTAGAATCTGAATGGGTGTGAAATTGGAATGTTTTTCAGATCATCAAGAGTAAATGGGGTATGCCCCGGGTGGACATGTTTGGAAATCAAGAGAATGCAAGGGTTCCTGTGTTTTTTTTTTTTCGTTTTCTTTATTGGGAAAAGGCAGTAGGGTTGAAAGCACTGACCCAGCTGTTAGGCTTCTCTCTTAACCCCCACTGCCAAACTTCCCTCTGATTCCACAGGTTCTAAGGAAGCTTCAGGAAAAAATAAATCCCTCCATCTTGCCCCCTTTTGGTACAAACTTTGACCTTCTCTGTTTCAACTTTCAGCAAAACCACACCGAATTCTTCCGCTCAGAGAATACTTGATTTTGCCTATTTTATCATCAGAGCAACAGTCTTTTGGAGGTGGGCACGGGTCAGAATGGGCACCCTGACTGGGTTGCAGCCATGCAGCCCCATACACAACCAACTGCCATGCACTGTATGTTCAGACACCTTTCTATCAGAACCAGCATGAACGTTTTTTAGCAACTTCACTCCCCGCATGCATCAGCAAGCCCTGGCCGCCCATGACCCTGTCACCAGTTCACCGATTTTTCCTTTCTTGGACCACTTTTGGTAGGTCCTGATGCAAACTGGGAATATCTTACAAGAGCTGCAATTTTGGAGTATCCCTGACCCAGTTGTCTAGCCATCACAATTTGGCCTATGTCAAAGTCACTCAAAACCTTATGCTTACCTGTTTTCTTTTTTTTCTGCTTCCAGCACATCAACATAAGGGACAAAATGGTCACTTGCTGTCTAATATATCCCACCCACTTCCAGGTGCCATTGTAACAAGATAATCCTTGTTATTCACTTAATCTGTCAGTGGTCATAATGTAATGGCTTATCCCTGTATTGTATAGGAGAACTATGAGGTGAGTGATTTCCACTCATCCTCATAGTTAGAGCAAACCTGTGACAGAAGCTGTCACAGGTCGGCTATATTGATCGGGAAGTGAGCAGAAACATGCAGCCAATCCGCTCACTTCCCGATCGTCTCCCTGCAGTGAGCGGTGACTGTTAGTTACCCTGCAAGGATTCCCCCCTCCTCTCTCTGATTCTCCAGCGCTGAGTGGAATAGCCTACTATTTTTTACTGAGCTATGGGTCACGGGAGGAGGTTAGTATATGTCCTCCCGTGACCCTAAAGAAAACTATGGGGAAAAACACCCCATAGTTATCTTTTTAATTGAGATGTAGATATTTTGCTAATCTCCATCAGTCTTGGGTACAAAACTTTTTAATTTCTCTTTTTTTTATATAGGAATGTATTTGTTCTGTAGTTTAGATTAAGGATAGTGTTGTGTTATATTTCACATCTACTGCTCAAATCCTACCCAAGTCTTTTTTTTTTCCTTTCTGTGTACTTCTTTTCCAGTTGTCTTTTATGAGACCTCTGTCACTGTGGCATTAGAAGACAAGGTGCCATAGAGGACCTATAGAACATTAGAAAAACTATTGCTGTAGTCTGCATGCATGTAGAGTCAACAGAATTGGATCTCATTTTGAACAAAGACAGACAC
This sequence comes from Nanorana parkeri, assembly GCF_000935625.1. NCBI lineage: Eukaryota > Metazoa > Chordata > Amphibia > Anura > Dicroglossidae > Nanorana > Nanorana parkeri. The sequence goes on along the minus strand of NW_017308330.1, from coordinate 189,963 downwards.
TGTAGGGAGCAGTCTGGATGTGCTGCATAAATATAACTCATACAAATGAAATAAAGTGAATACTGCAGTATATTTTCAGCAAGTTCTCATTTGAGAATATGGTAACGTTTACTTGAAGATCATTTTTTAAAATAGCTGCCATGTTATTGCTTGCTGCTCTTTATTTTGTATTGTAAGTCATGGACAGGTTTGTAAATGCTATCCTGTTTAAACTTCACATATCACACAGGGGCTTTCGTTATTGGCCATTTTCTGAAGATGCTAATTAAGTACTTCTGGGGCGCTTACCCAAAACAAGCATGCGGCAAATTAATATCAGACAAAAGTTATAAATCTGTATATCTGTACTTATTCCAGGTCAGTCACGTAAAGTATTCAAATTTACAGCATTATTGAGAGCCAGAGATTACTGCATTTGTTGAGTGTAAATCTTTTAACCAATGAGTTATGTAACTACCTCCAGGTAATCAGACACTGGTAAATGAATCAAAGCTGTAGGCACAGCCTTGCATAACCCTTCACATTCCTAGCCTTAAGTTTTTAGCTAGTGTCTTTAGGTGATGGACGCCTTCTTTCAGCTCTGAATACACCCATTACACAATTTTTTTTTTTGTTTTTTTCTCCCTAAGCTGCTTCATGACACTGCGGTGCCTAATAGCATCTATCTGGATCGGTTATTGCTTTGGCCGACCATGACTGAACTCCACCAAATAAAGATGCAGGGCCAGTCTAATGTGCTCAGTCACTGGACCCTGCATACGTTCACTCCCTGCACTGTCAGGTTAGCCGCATGGTGCTTCTACAGGTCCGAGGCCATGTTCCATCTGGAGCGCTAACCCTGAAGACCCCAAAGTTGTGGAATATCTTTGCAACCTCTGCCATGCCATGGCGAGTGGGCTCTAGTACACTTTAAACCCTTGAGTACTTTGTTGTGTCACTTTTTTCATTTTCTTTCTCTTGGTAAGGGAATCCACATTGCACCGGTACAGCTTTCATTGTGCTACCTGTATTAACAAGCATTTGCTGCACCTTTTAGTCTCTGAGCATATGCTCAGCTAAGCTATACATTTCCTCCTGCGATCTGCAGATATCCATCCTGTGAGCTCTGCTCCAGTATACTACACCGCTGCACAGACCTTTTCCAGGCTACTGAAGCAAGCAAGCCTCCTCCCTCCTGACCCTTAATCTGCCTGGAGAGGAGGAGGTTAAATACCTAAGCATCCAAAAACCTCAATTCACTTTCTTACAGCCTGTTATACAGTGACTGGGCTCACCCCAAGGAACTGTTAACCCCCCAAGCAGTTTGCTCATCAATATTCTGTAGAGGATGATTTTCTATTTCCTGTTAAAACAAGACATTTACTATCCCTGTTTAAGGACCCTACAGACAGGCGGTTGAAAGCCCCCTTTTAAGGCACCATTGGCCTCTGCAGGCCTTGCTATGCAGTTTGCTATTGCAACCATGTTGATTTGTCAAACCTTGTTGGTATTGTTTAGAGCTATGGCTGGGAATTCTGGTCCCATCTTAACGGATCCTGAAGTTCTTCACCAGTTAGAACTCTCATGTCCTAAAAGATGCAGCCTAAACCTCCCATTGCTACAGTTTTTTGTTTTTTTTAGTTCTTTAAGAAAATCTCCTTCGTCTCTCCTTGGCTTTGGACCAGCAGGGCTTTCAATTCAGGCACAACTCTTGGTCCTCCAAGTCAGACAACAAGCAACCTTTGCAATAAAGGGGGTCGCCACTTGGGGATATGTCAGCCTTCCCACCTCATTGGGCCCAGGACCAGATGCCTGGGTTTAAAGCATGGTGTCTAGGGACTACAACCTGGAGTTGTTTCCTGCCTCCTCATTTTCTGTTTTTCTCTCTGCCCAGGTCTCCCCAGATATGTGCAGATCGCTTTGCTGCCTTCAATCTCAGGAAGTCATAGTCCCTGTGCTAGAGATTGAAAAGTTTTCAGAGGTTCTATTTGAACCTGTTCACTTTTTACAGTGCCAAGGGAAGGGTATGTCTTTATTCTGGATCTAACTATGTGTACCCCAGCTCTTCGTTTGTAGCATTTCTCTTCGGTCTGTCCACTGTACCCAGGGTATTCACCAGAGTTCGGGTCTCTGCCCTGTCTCTGCTCTAGTCCCACGGGATTCCCATAGCGGGGTATTTGGATGGCCTACTTGGGAAACTGCACAAGCTCTATCTTCATGTATTCAGTAGATTATATGCAATAGTCAACTCTGGAATTCTCTTACTGCCTGGAGTACCAATGAATTAGACATGTGCACCTGCAAAAAATTAGTTTCGTTTCGGATTTTGCTTTATTTTGTTTTTCGGAATTCGGGTCCGAGTCGAATTCATTTCAGAATTCGGACCAAATTCGTTAGCGGTAATTCGTACGAAATTTCGTTTCGTTAGTTTGATGCAGCAAAGTGGCATTTAGGAGGAAAAGTTTTTATTGTTCTCAAATGTCACTTTGCTGCAACAAAATTTCGTCCAAAAAACGAATCGGAAATTCGGATTCGTTTGCATTCGTTATATCTGTAATTCGAATACATACGAATTTCAGAAATTTAGTCCGGATTTCAATTCGGAACGAAACGATCGCACATGTATACTGGGAATGGTCTTGGATACGCCCATGGCAAAGCTGTTCCTGCCCCAGGAGAAACTTCTGTTTCTTCATTAATTTAACGCATAGAAATTGAATTGAACCATTAGGGATAGGCACCACACCCCACTCCTAAATCCTGTAATAATTGTATGATCCACTGTGGGCCCAATCTCCGACGCGTTTCGCAACTGTATGTGCTTCCTCAGGGAGGTTGGAGGTATTCTAAGACATTGCATCAAAAAATAAGTTTGATTTATAATGATCAATGATCAATGACAAATACAGGATTTAGGACTTGCAAGGAGTCTATGATATATAAATATATGTACACATGTATGGGCACCAAAAAAGGAGGTAGCTTGATTTTAATGTAATATTGTATCATGTCAAGGACATTTTAAATGTAACCAAGTCTTCTAATTTTATCTTTATGTAATAAAATATATTTTTATACAAAACCATGTATGTTTGATGGACATGTCGTATGGTCTGGACACTTTCAAAGCCCCGCTTTTCTTTATCTTTCTTGTATACATTTCTGTTTCTTCATGCTTGCACTCATACCCTAAGGTGCAGGAGCAGGCCAACTATCTGTTATTGCATGAAGGTTCTGTGCTTGATGGTAACTTCCTGAGAGACAGTGCCTTATGCCCAGTTTCACTCCAGGTCGTTGGGCTCGTTACTGTTCTTGGGCCTGTTAGCTGAGTTTTGCTGTGTTGCCTATCTTATGATTCGACTCTGTACTGCTTGCTACAAAAGTAAGGTAGGCTGGCAGTGGGAGGGGTTTTGCAGGGCTGTTTCTGCAACTTTGATTGATTTTGCCAGTGTCAAATCACCTACAGGTAGCTGCTTAACCCACTGGTCATATAATTAACTCCGTGTCTTGTGATGTACTCCAAGGAATGGATTTTTCAGGTAAGACAAAAATCCTGTTTATCATGTCAAGTTCCCTTTTGATAAGCCAAGTTAGTCTTAGAGTTCTGTTTTTAATCATGTGAGATCCTTAAATCAAATATTTGCACTGAGAGGCACAGTAAAGTACAGTAATTGTGCAGCAATAATAAGCAGGAAGCAGAGCCTGCTTATATAATTAGCAAACGTGTGTGTGTGTGTGTGTGTGTGTACACTATATTGCCAAAAGTATTGGGACTCCCTCCAAATCATTGGATTCAGGTGTTCCAATCACCTCCATGGCCACAGGTGAATAAAATCAAGCACCTAGGCATGCAGACGATTCTACAAACATTTGTGAAAGAACGGAGCTCAGTGAATTCAAGCGTGGTACCATGATAGGGTGCATCTGTGAAATTTCCTTGCTACTAAATATTCCACGTTCAACTGTTAGTGGTGGTATAACAAAGTGGAAGCAACTGGGAACAAAAGCAACTCAGCCACGAAGTGGTAGGCCATGTAAAATGAAAGAGCGGGGTCAGCGCATGCTGAAGTGTGCAGAAATCGCCATCTGTCTGCAGATTCAATAGCTACCGACCTCCAAACTTCATGTGGCCTTCAGATTGGCACAACAACTGTGTGTAGAGAGCTTCATGGAATGGGTTTCCATAGTCGAGCAGCTGCATCCAAGCCTTACATCACCACGTGCAAAGCGTTGGATGCAGTGGTGTAAAGCACCCCGCCACTGGACTCTAGAGAAGTGGAGACGTGTTCTCTGGAGTGACGAATCACGCTTCTCTGTCTGGCAATCCGATGGATGTGTCTGGGTTTGGCGGTTGCCAGCAGAACAATACTTGCCTGACTGCGTTGTGCCAAATGTAAAGTTGGGTGGAGGGGGGGATTATGATGTGGGGTTGTTTTTCAGGGGTTGGGCTTGGCCCCTTAGTTTCAGTGAAGGGAATTCTTAAGGCCTCCAGCATACCAAGACATTTTGAACAATTTCATGCTCCCAACATGTGGGAACAGTTTGGGGATGGCCCCTTCCTGTTCCAACATGACTGCACACTGGTGCACAAAGCAAGGTCCTTCCTTTCTTCGAAGAGGTTTTCCTTCGCTTCTTGTCTTAGGCTGGATACCTAGGCGACAGTATTTTTGCTAGTCTCTACGTGCGTTTTTGCACATTAATCAAGTCACACATTTTTACATGCTGATTGTGACACACCGTTGTAAGTGGGCAAACGCGCGTAAACCACGCAAAAATGCAGTAAAAGTGTCTGATCGTTTCTATTGTAGTCCATGGGGCCAAGAAGCGCTTAATCTGCCAAAAAAGAAGCTTGTGTACTTTTTCCAGTGACGGGTGTTTTGTTACAAGCGACAAAACTCTCAGATGTAAACATGGCCATAGAAATTGGATTTTGTTTTGGGTGGGTTTTTTTTTTTTTTTTTTTTAGGGCAGAAAAAGCAATACAAAGATGCTAGATGTGAATGAAGCTTTAAGCTGGCCATACAACTTTAGATTTTCTGCAGATTTTCTATGGTTAGATGGAAAAAGTGCAACAGATTCCTCCAGCTCTGCTAAACTGTGTGGATGGAGGAATCCCCCACTGGAACAAGCTTCAGTATCTTAATTTTATTTAAAATATTTTTATTTTTATATATCTCGAAAGGGGGATTACATTTCACTTAGTATAGCGCTGCACATTCACTTTTTTCTCAGTATCTTACTAGTTGGCCCCACTGGCTCTCAAAATACCTGAACAATGCCTGCATCCAATCTGACCATAGAAAATCTATAGGTGTATGGCCAGCTTTAGTGTTACAGCAAGAAGTCCTGGTGACAATGGTCATTAGGACAGAGTGTGTGAATCTTCTTTGTGGGGACATAGCAATAAAAACCTGACACAGGCTCACCCTCGCCACTCTATCCAAAAAATCCCAAAAACCTTGAGATATACTTTAAGCATTTAATTAAATTTAAATGTAAAGAGTCGATCAGCATTTTTATACCCTTTAAATCTAAATTTCAACTGAAACAACTAATACTGCTTTTGATGCTGTCTGTGTCTCTACTGGAAAGATTTTCCATAGCTTCCTGTCCATGTGAGGCCCGCCACCAAATTAAAGCGAACCTACTACTTCACTCAACTCTTCAAAAAAACACAATTTTGGCAGGAGTTGGCCTATAAAGAACCCTTCTGCTAAAATCTGAAAATGCTAAATTCATATCTTAATGGGAGGGTTGGCAGGTTTTGCTGCACTCACTGACACCAATACTGGGGATTTTTGGCTGTGGCCACTCAGCAATTCTGGGGTTTATTGCTGCACACGTTGACATGAATACTGGGGATATATTGCTGCACCTACTGACACCATCGCTGAGGTTTTTTCTATTTACAGTAATTGACACCAATTCTGGGGGTACAATGCTGCACCCACTGACACCAGTGCTGGGGGTTTTACTGCTGCACCCACTGACACTAATGCTTAGGGGTTTATAACTGTACCCACTGACACAAGTCCTTGGGTTTATTGCTGTACCCACTGACAATAGAGCTGATTTTGCACTTACCAGCAGTGTACATACATGTTATCGCTCTGTTCTGTATGCTACATGGTATTTTACCAAAGTGTCTCAACAGTTGCTGGTGAAGTGTTACCCAACTGTATTAAAGTTCTCCCATGATGGACTACAATATCATGTTTATTCCACTAATTTGTATTACGATTGTAGTCCATCACAAGAGTGAGCTTGGTGTGGTGGCTTCTTTACAACACACACAGGGACCATGGGGAACAAAAGTAGCCACCCTCCAGAAGGAAGGACAGTGTCAGCACCAATTCAGAGATAATGATCTACAGCTAAGTGATTCACTTGAAAAATTAAAGCACCCACTAGCACACATGACTTTCTGTAACTTTGCCTGAGCCTACCTTTAAAGAGAGATAAATCTTAAAAATGCATTCAAGTACCTTAACTATTAACAACAAAAAAACAGAAGGAGAGCGGAGCAAGTCTGGGCGCGCATGCTGAGTGATAGAGTCCTAGCTAGTGTTATTACACATGATTTTTGACACCTACAAGGCCTTCAGACCAGGGATGCCCTGATACCAGTATTGGTGAGAGTGCCCTGACAACTAAAAACCGATACCGGTGCTTTAATTTTTCAAATTGATTCAGCTGTGTTAGGTCCTACGTAGCAGCCTTCTGGGTAACCAAATGGTGCCTGCTTACAGCTCTTCCCTTGCCTGCACATCTCCCTCTACTGAGACCCTTTCCCAACCCTTCTGAGACCCTCCACACCCCTCCTGAAACCCTCCGACCAAGACATCAAGCTGACACCCCGGAGCAGAGCAGCAGCAAAGAGTATGTAGCAAATTAATATACTATTATTCTGCATTGCTGTGTATTGCTGGGATTTTTAGTCCTCTATGAAGAAAGGGGGCATGAAAACAGCTGATTCGAATGACACGGCCCCACCGTAAGTGACGCGGTCGAGAAAATGTATGGGGTCGAAAAATTATAGAACACTGACTTTAACATGGTCTGTCTCCTCCCACTATCCTCCCAACAGCTCACAGCCTAGAAGTCCAGTGGCCCACAGTGGGTGAGAGTGCCTAAGTAGCGGACATGAAGCGGAGTTAGGCCAGAACCATTTAGGGAGCCCAGCCAGTCACCCCTTTTCCTGGACTTCCTACTGAATCCTCACATCACCCGACCATTCACACTACTGTTACATGGATGGCAAAAGTGGCAAGTGGGGGCGGGGGAAGTGGGCCAAGTCGCTGCACCATGGGCCTCTTTGTTGTACTTGCCCCCCCCGGCTAAAAGTTGCTAGTCAGCCCCTGCTCCTGAGTTTAGTGTCACTGTAATGAAAAAAAACAGCTGGTTATTTCTTGTAACTGCATTCCCTCAGCATGTACTGTATATACAGTAACAAACCTAACAAAAGTCCAGCACTCATTGTGGCATTCACTTGTACTTCTTTATTGCAACAATGGTTCCAAATGGTAATATTTCTTTATTGGAACAGCCATGTTTAGGCCACACCTATCTTTAATTATAGCAATGATTAAGGCTAGGTGTGGATGAAACGCATTAGAATGGTTGATTTGTTTATATCCTGCTAGTTGTTCCAATAAAGGGGAATTCCCAGTGAGCACTACATTGAGCGGGGGACTTTTGGTATTTTGTATTTGCACTGAAGAGGAGGGCTGCCATGCACCCCTGTTCCCAGTGACTCTAGAATAGACAGTGTTACTGGAACGCAGTAAAGGAAACAATTAGGTTCCAGGATAGACTTTCTGTTTGTGGATCCAGTGAGTTGTTTAAAGGCTGAATAGCTCATGTATAGCAGTGGTTTCTGTAAACATTGACAAAGAAATAAGGTTGCTTTTAAAGGGAATTTGACACAAAACATAATATACTGTACATGGTCAGAAATCTCTGATTGTAGTAACCATACCTTGAATTAGTTGCATTTTTTAAAAGTGCCATTTAAGAATGACCTACAGTATGTAACAAGTAAGCAGTTTGCCTTTCAGAGTGAAATGTGTAATGAGACCTGTAGGTGTCACTGTAGGAACAGGATTGCACTACTGGCTGGTGCTCTATCTTTTTCAAGCTTTGTGTGGATGTTATAAGCATCTCCAGCAGTAGGTGACATCTGGTAATTAATGGTCTCAGATGTGAATCCTTTCCTCTCCAGGCAGCAGCTGCTTTACTGGGTGTCTGCAGCACAGGAGACCTGAGACCTCCGCACTGCGAAGATTTTCCATTTATTTGTTGTGTTTGGTTATCATTATCTCTCTGCAAGTGGGAGAAATTATTATTCAGATTCATTACCTAACATGCATTTATTACACAATGCTCCATTTTAATTGTCATGAATTAATAAAAGCATCGTTATGTTCACAATATCACAAAACAGAGAAGAGGGACGAACAATTTAATGTCGACTTTTTTAACCCTTTAACTGGCAGCCGCGATACAGCGCTTTTTATGCCCTTTGGGCTTGTAAGATTTAAAGGATGTGATCATCTATTTGTAAAGCAAAACAGAGCTGTCCCATCTGCCACAAAAGTGAATTTCATTAATCTTGGACAAGCAGCAATATTGTGCCCTGGCATTGTGGTGACTGAAGTGTTAGGAAATCACAGCTGTGCTCAAATCCAGAGCACAATCTCCTTAAACGTGAGTTCAACTCCAGGATCATCCACATACTCTCACTTGATCATGGGATAATCTTTTAATCACCTGGTGTCCCAGCCTGTCCACCTGTATGTGTGCATGGTAATGTTACCATCTTTTTCCATAGTGACTCTTCCATGTATTATACTGGCTGGAGCTTGTATTGCATTAGAAAGCAATATCATTAAAACAATCATATTGTTATTGATAGATATAGCAGTCTGCATTTTATTCCACTATGCAATATGGGAATGTTTGAAATATAGAATGTTCACCAATAATTATAATTCTAAACAGTAAGATTTTAATAGCATAAGCACACAAAGGAAGCTTTATAGCTTAATAATTAGCCCAAGGTCTTGCAGTATACAAAAGTACTAAGGTTAACTTTTCATTAGAGAACTGCATGGAGTTTGCATATCCTCCCAGTGTTTGTTTTAGCTTTCATACTGAAGCTTTCTATATGCCTGTGAAAATTGTCAAATGCTTGTTGAAAGCTACAGGCAGCACTCCCGTTCACTTAAAGGAGAACTATGGGGTGAGTGCTTTTCACTCACCTCATAGTTCTAGCCGACCTGTGACAATGAGGCTGTCACAGGTCGGCTTAGTAGATCAGGAGGTGAGTGAACACATACCGGCGTTCGCTCACCTCTCAAACCTGTCACGCCTCTCTGCCGTGACAGGGGAGGGGCTGGATTCCCCTCTCCCCGCTCCGATCCGCCAGCACTGACTGGCGGAACGGACAGGGAGGGGGTGGGTACAGCTGGCTCTGCCTTTAGATAGGCAGAGCCAGCTGTCAGTCACGCAGCTGGGCGGATCCAGACATAATTGTCGGGATCCGCTTCAGCTGCGGCATCTCAGTATACCCCGAGCTACATCTCGCGGTATACTGAGCCTAGGGTGACGGGAGGACGCTAGTTTGTGTCCTCCCGTTACCCTAAGGAGAACTATGGGGAAAAGCCTTAACCCCATAGTTCTCCTTTTAACCTTGTAATTTAGGAAACATGGAAGATGATGTTTAACTACTGAAAATTCTAGTTGCCTGGCAGTCATTCTGACCCTCCAGTTGAATGAGTTCAGTTTAATTTGCAGTATCAGCAGCAGGATTTTTTTTAGTCATTGATAAACCAAGACTGATTCATTTTAATGAAATTGAGCCGGTCCAAATTGTCAGGGTCCGGACATAACAAAACCTCTTGCTGCACAAAAGGCCTTCTCAGTGTAAACTCCAGCCATTTGTTCAGCCTGGAAACCCAATAATCCATGGGCATCTTATTTCTGAGAATGTCTGCATCAGCCTTCGACCCAATGTAGTTAGCAAGCATGTGGTTCAGACGCTGCCTTTGAGGCCTGGCCACTGTGGTTTAAAAATTTTGCTGAGGCAGCTGCTGCCACCCCAGCTTCTTCGTTTAGGGATCAGAGAAGCGAGGGCACGTTGGTTATCAAAGGGATCCGACCACCGTCAGGAAATGTAACAAAGTGCTTTCCCCAGTCATCGTCAAGGGCAGCCTCTGAGAGATGGGATCCTCCCACCTGAAACAGGAAACACATCATCCACAATTAGAATAAAAAGGGCGGTCCCTCCTAACCACTTCAGTATTTTGTGTTTCCTCCGGCCGAACAGGAGCATCGCAACGTTTGTTATTTTACTCCAGGCTTATCATGCTAGATAGCAGGGGCCTCCTGAGGCATGCTGCTCTCACTTGCAGGACAGTGGACCTGTAGGGTCTCATGCACAGGACTTTTCCCAGGACTGATTCCCCCAGAGTCCTTCCAAAAAATGTTTGCCCAGAGGTTCCCCTCGATAATGGAAGGAGATGGCAACCATCCTCGCTGGCGTAGTGTCTCCAGATGGAGTCCCCCGGAGTGTCCTGCTACAGGAATTGACGGATGACCTGATGGGCTCTCTGGCGGCAGTAGAGCTGGATCACAGCAGGACACGAATAATGTGCTTTGTCGACCATCCACATCGGCAAGCAGGGGCGCCAGGAGTGGGGCAGGAGAGTCCAAACGGGAAGGGTGATGCACACCGTTGGACTCTTCATCACAGGCTGCTTCTCCCATTCTGGGGGTTCAAAGCGCCAGCTCCAAGGTAGGCGGGTCTACAATTGACAAGTCCCCCCCTACCTGTACCCTTCTTGCTCTGGGGGCCTACTTCGGTGGGGCAAGGGGTAGTTGGCTTACTTGATGCACCTCCCAATGGGTCTCTCTCCTGGGGGGTGCAGCTTGGTCTCGGGTGGCAGGCTCTTTCTTGCTTTCTGCACTGGGGATAATCTCCAGACAAGCTGGGCGATTCCTGACATGGGATTGCACCTTTTTGGCAGGAGTTATAAGGTGCCCATACACTGCTCAATTCTCGAGCAGTGTGAACTAAGACGTGCGACCGTTTCTACTGTACGGTCGGACGTCTTTTTTTGTCGAGGTTCAAGAAGCATACGACCATTGCAAGACAAAAGTCTTGCGATGGTCGTAAGGATTGGCTACACAGGTGATTGACCATTCTAACAGCGCTGGTGGACACCTCCAGACATGCTTGGGGTTCCTACCTCTGTGGCAGCACTGTTATCTATATTGGTTTTTCCTTATCTCTGGAGGCCTTTTTTTTTTTCCCCTCGACGGTTAAAACTGAACATGTAAGCGGATATGCTTTAGCTTTATCCCACTTGAGTAAGGATGGAGTGCTGAGAAGCGTTATGGGACTCTTCCATAGCTCCTTTAGACTGCTCAGATGAGGTTTCACAATTGGTTTCAATCTCACCTGGGTGGGTCTGCTCCTCAGGGGAATGACCCTTCTGACTACAGGAGGGGGGTATAGCTTCGGATAAGCTCAGTGTCCAGCCAGTTGCACTGCGCTATTAGGTGTACATTTATATTCTGGGTGTTTATGTATGTCTACGCATGTGGTTGTGAAGGACAGAGGTTAGTTGCATCCGGGTTTTGATGCTGACTTTTGTTGTTCCAGACACATGTCAACGCACCATGTGTAAATGCATGTGTGTCAGTCGGTGGCAGAATATTAGATACGTCTGGACGCATATGCACGTAGATGCATGCGTATGTAAGTACTTACCGCAGATAGCATATTTCCGGCCACCTCTTTCTCTGCACATGGAGGCGGGGGGTGCAAATGGCAAGTATGAATGTAGCTGTATGCGCAGGGGCGTATCTGCCGTGAGGCAAACAAGGCGTTTGCCTGGAGCGGCAGATTCGCTGAGGGCGGCGATGCTGCCTTGCCTAGGGCAAAGCTGCACATCCCCCCCCCTGGACTGACCCGCCGATTCCCGTAGATGGCATCACCCACCTCTGTATAGTGTGCTCTCGCCCCCAGCACCAGCCCCACGACACAGAGCAGCAGCCGATATCTGGCACACAGCGCCGCTGCTGCTTGCTGGCCGTCACACGACTTCGTTGCTGCCTTGCCTAGGGCAGCAGCAAAGGTAAATACACCGCTGTGTATGCGGCCTACCTTAGGTGTATGGTGCACCCACTATGTGAACCTGGTTGGCTTAAGCTCAGCATATGGGGGGTCCCCTGAACAGGACGTTGTTAGTGCATGCTTTTACTAGACGCATGCAGTTTAAACATCTGTTGGGCTGTTTATAGCATATGTTCTGTTAGGGGACTTCAATGGGGCATACCTTTTTTTCCCAGGCTATTACATGAATATCAAGCTTGGTCTTGTATCCACCCCAAGCATGGCTTCAGGTGGTTGGTTTCGTGTTTTTTCATTCTCTTCGATTTCACACAAGAGAATCGGCCTTATATCTGGGAGGATGGCAAGGTTGTATTCACCCTGCGGAGGAATGGTGCAGGAATACTGGCTGCTCTCTGAATTCAGAAGGCATTTTGCATGCTCAGGCACACGATTTAGAGAAATTTTATTTGGTACAATCAAAAGCTGTGTGTTTTATGTCAGATTATTTTTGTGGAGCACTGAAATCGAACACGGAGGTGTGATTTGAAACTATTCTGGGCACACACCCGAATGCAGCAGATATGGACAAGCCATGATATATCACATCACTGCAGAGACAGGCTGCATACTTCAGGGTTTATGGTTGTGCCTACACCCATGTAATCTAGGCATCGCTTAGGAATGGGCGGGTGTTTTTACCAGGTCAGTATGTCGAAGTGGCAACCTGCTTGGGTTTTCTACATACATCAGCTTCTCTATTCTGCCTATAGTATCGGAGGAGTGTCAAACCTTAGGATCATAGGCCAGCCACGTGACATTTGTTTGATCTCACAGTTGCTTCGTCTTGCCTCGTGGCACTTTGCAGTACAGGTCAGGCCAAGTAATGTCTACAAAAATGCTGCACTGTTTTTCTTTGTTGGGAAAGACAGGGTGCTGAGAGCACATGCAATGAAGGGGCAAACACCCTGTTAATATTGGTTGCCATTTGACATATTAATATGTTTTAACTCTTGAGATTGTGAGTGCATTCGTTGGCGCAATCAACCTATAAAATCTGGGAATGATCAAGTAAATTTTTTAAACGTAGGGGTTAACTGGCCAGGTAGAACTAACTTACCCAGTGAGCGCTTGGCTTCTGTAAAGGTCAGAAGTCCTGGAATTGACGGGCTTTGATCAAGAGCCTAAGTACAACTGTCCTAGACAAATCTCAAACAACTCTGCACCTTCTTGGTGTCTGGGTGTGAGTGTACACATAGGTATGTATGTACGTACGCCTTCCTTCCTGAGAGGCCCTGTGCGCTTGCCAGTGTCCCCCCCGGTTAAGTATATTATTCCTAATTTATCCTCTCAGAGGCTGCCCTGGACGATGGCTGGGGAAAACCTAAGTTAGGTACCTGGTAACTTATTTTCCAGGAATCGTCCAGGGCAGCATGGATTCCCGCCCTGTTTATTGAGTGGTGTGTTTCAACGTGAGTTTCATTGTTACTGCCTGGTGGTCCTTTCCGGCCTTCGGTTCTATGATAATACTGAGGTGGTTAGGAGGGACCGCCCTTTTTATTCTAATTGTGGATGATGTGTTTCCTGTTTCAGGTGGGAGGATCCCATCTCTTAGAGGCTGCCCTGGACGATTCCTGGAAAATAAGTTACCAGGTACTAACTTAGGTTTTCTTACACAGCACCTTCTCAAAGTGCCTCATTTTGCGCTCCCTCTGGGATGGTGGCAGTAGGGCGGCCATTCTAGCCTTGTATTAGGAATCTAATAGAGTGGCCAACCAATAGTGGTCCCTTTCTTTAATGGTTCCCGGGGTCTTTGCATAGGCATTTGAGCATAAAAGACTGAATTTGCGGCAAATTACCTGCAGCATAGTACCCCGAGTCATCTGTGTCATTGAAAACAACCACTCTTCAACAACCTCCTCATCACCATCAGCATCCCAACCTTTCTCCTCCTTGTATTCTGCCCCCTGCTTCCTTGGCCTTGGCTTTACAGGGATAAAGGCAGTAGGCAAAGGAGACAGCAGCAAGTCATCTTATTCTTCCCACTGCGTCTCCAGTGTTTAGTATATCAGCCCCCCGAAGTGTATGCTCTAGGTGGAACACGAGGGATTATATCAGTAATCCCCACGTTGTCGTGGTTCACCATTTTGGTCACCTCTTCATCAGGTACCAAATGCTGCATGCATCCTAAATGAGCCATTATTTCAGTGAAAAGAAGCCCAGCTCCTCCTACTGCCTGTCTTCCTACCAAAATCACACATGCACTCATTGATGGCACACTGCTGCTGGTGCAGCATTTGCAGTATGGTCAATAAGTTTGTGTGGGGGTCACAGATGAGGTGGTTGGCAGGCAGCTCATGTTGGTGCTGCATTTTTGTACCAGTTGAGACATGGTCAGGACCTAAAGAGGCCATAATTTCTTCTGGCCTGACAAAAAAACCTCCTAGGATACCCTAAGGCTACATTTACACTAGCCTCCTATGTTTGGTTTATCTAAACACGGGAAAAATTATCTGGGAAGAATAAACGTTATGCTTCCGAGCTAAAGTTCTCCTGTGTTTGGACATACTTGCGGTTGCATGCATTTACACATGTTTCCATGCATTTAGATGTGTTTGGCATATGTAATCTGCCCCTGGAAGCACACAAATCTGTTTTCTCTAAACGCAACTAAACTGAATACACCTCAATGCAGGTAAAATCAGTGTGAATTATACTATTTAAAATTATGTGTGGTATGTGGTATCAAACGTTTTGGTACTTTTACTGCCACTGGCATGCTGCATACCACAACAGCTAGGAAACATTTATAGTAAGAGGGGTGAGACATAAAAAGCTTCATTTATTTTGCCATTGCATCCCCACTGACCACAGCTGGGAAGACAGAAAGTGTGAATATGGTCCCAAAAATTAAGTTTGGCATATTTCCACATTAATTCACCTAGACCTTGACCTAGACCCACTGGATGTGCTGTGAACCCATGCTAGTACAAAACCAAACCTCATCCCTATTCCAGATACACAATAGGTGTCTCTCCAAAGTTAGGGGAAATCCCCATTTAGCAGTCATAGGAACAGGTATCCTTGTTGAAAGATTTCCCCTCTGATATTGTTCTGGCAAAACATTTTAAAATTTTAGGTTTCCCATCATTTTTTCTCTGGTGATAGTGGTCAGCAGGATAAATAGAATGGGTGAAACGCCCCAGCTGAGGGGGAGCAATATATAACCAATGGACACAAATTTATTGATGCTATCCCAATGACCCCAGCGTTCTTTCTTTTGCACCATAATACAATACCTTAACGGTCCTATTTAAGATCAGTGCTGCCACATATGATTAACGTGGCGAAAGCCAGCATTCTGGTGTTGTGGCACGACACTCGTCCCCCGACTGTGGGCATGTGGCTGAGTAAGGTTAACGAGATCTGGAGAATGGAAGACTTAACTACGTCTTCCACGGGGGCTCATAACAACTTTGGCAAAACTTGGTCCCCTTGGACGGAGTTCTTCTTCTCTCCAGAATACCAGGCATGTCTCACATCGGAGGCACCTGCCGGCCAACTGGGAGAGAGGTTAATCTTCTTCCCCCCCCTTCTTTGTCCTTGCCTCTGATCCTGCCTGCCTCTTCAACCCTTGTTTCATGTTTGTTTTGTCTAGCCCTACTACTTCAGGTGCTTGGTTACCATATGTGCCTCACATTTTGATGTTGCAATATTGGTCAATGCATGCTGTTCCAAGCTGTCCTCTCCATATAATTTTAGATGTCTGCCGTCTCTTATTATATAACACTCCCCTGCTAGACTACCCGTGCGGTACCTATATCCTATACGGTTTGCAGTTATGACACTGCCTTCTGCTGGAGACGGAAGGACCGTGCGTGTCTCTTGTCACCTTTACTCTTTATCCTTGCTGCTCTTCCTGCTTATTGTTGTATATTGTTTACAAAACTTGAAAAGTAATGGCATCCATGCTTTAGAGTTATTACCTAATTATTTGCATTGAAATTACGCACTTTGAATGGAAATATATTGCTGAGTATTTGCAATGTTTTTGTATGGATATTCCTGTTTCATAAAGTAAAGAATTAAAAAAAAACCCCAATGGGGTCCTCCCTTTTATCCTAAACTATGAAAAGAAAGTGTGGACTTATGATACATATTAATTAGTATCACACAGCTATATATGGACCAACTGCTACACTTGTTAATAACAAGGAAGAAATTGGTATAGGCGCTGCCATCTTTCTATTCTCACGAGCCAGCCTGGGGGTAGAGGCACATGTCATCCAGTCAATAAGTACTATCATGTCATATGACCAAACAAGGGCTTTCGGGACCGCGCAGGGTCCCTTCATCAGGCTTTAGCATTGACGATGCTAAAGCCTCAATGCCTCAAAGCCTCAATGCTAAAGCCTGATGAAGGGACCCTGCGCGGTCCCGAAAGCGCTTGTTTGGTCATATGACAAAAAAATTCAATAAATGAAGCTTTTGCTATCTTAAAAGGATTGGTGTGCTGGTGACATTTCTACAATTTTACATGTCATCCAGTGACATATCTACCAGCAGATCCCTGACATAAACCCAGCTGCAAAGGGGGATTATGTGGGTGTTCACATCACCAGCAGGGGGATCAGCTTCAGTGTGAAAGACATTGCCCAAAGTTCAAAGTTATTTTAGTTTTATAGAGTAATTTATTAAAAAAAAACACAGGCAATGGATGGGAAAAAGGGAAAAACTTTCTGTAATCTCATTATAGATACTCTTTACTTTAAATATTATGTAGAGCAAACACAGTGAATAGTATCCTTCCTTAATCATAAT
>NW_017308330.1:111381-171781 GCF_000935625.1 Nanorana parkeri | reverse complement strand
CGCAGCTCCTGCCCCGCCCACACGCCCGCCCACACGCCAGCCGCAGCTCCCGCCCACACGCACGCACGCACAATGGAAGCGACATCCGCAGGGCCCGGCAACAGCACGCCGCCTTCCGGGACCTCGTCCACTCCTCCCCCAGCCAGGTAAGACATCCCCCGAAAATAAGACCTAGTGTCTTATTTCGTGCAAAAAATAAAATAAGACAGTGTCTTATTTTCGGGGAAACACGGTAGTATAGTATTTGGCACTCTTTGTCTGTTAAACTACCAGTCTATACTGGTGTATGTTGCTATATATTTCCTAGCAAAACAAATGGCAAATGCACTCATCAATTCATCACCAGCTTTACAGCAAGGTGCACATGGAAGGGCTCTATACAGTACAACAGCAAAAAGTTACCCAGCACAATCACCAGCCAGCATGCAAAAAAAAACCCCTTAACCTTTAGTTTTTAACCTAAGCGGTGAGACCAAGTTTTTTTGCATGCTGTGCTGTGAAATGTTTTGCTGTTGTGCTATATATTTCCTGACTGACTCCTGATGCTTTTGAAAGGAGACTGTCAAAGAGTTCAAATTTAAATTAAAAGACTAAGATAATACGATCTTACATGGTGTAGGATCAAGGGTGCCCATTAGGTAGATCGTGATCTACCAGTAGCTCTCAAAGCTGATGCTGGTAGATCATGAAGGGTGTGAATGGTGGCCCCTTTATTCCATTTTGGTATATTTATTTAGCTGTGCACACATGATTACCTATTAGTCTGAGTCTGCTGAGCCAAGCTCCCTGACACCTTTCTGGTGGATACTGGTGGTTGAAGTTCTATGTATTACATCAAAGAATATTCGTTTACACAGCCTGTTGCACTGCGCTGTTTGCAAAATAGAGCAAGGTGAGCCAGGAGAGAGAGCAAGGAGAGACAGCCCGGAAAGAGAGAGAGAGCAAGAAGAGACAGCCAAGGCAGAGTGCAAGGAGAGACAGCCAGGAGAGAGAGCGAGGAGAGAGAACAGAGAGAGACAGCCAGGAGAGAGAGATCGAGGGATCGTTTTTTTTCGTTGGTAGATCTCATGTAGCTCGTCATTTGAAAAGTAGATCTTAACACAAAAAATTGTGGGCACCCCTGAAGGTGTAGGTCTTTGGTAATATTATTGGACTTCTATAGCCAACTACTTCAGGCGCTTTACAACATCCTGCTTTCTTTGCACCGTATTCTTTCTCCACCAGGGGGCAGCAAATGGGCTCCAGGTATCTTTATATAACAAACAAACAAAAACACAAGAATGCCCGCTCTAAGTGTAATCGCATTTTATTTTTATTAAAAAAAAGTTTTAAAAGTTCCTACTCACAAGATGTATGCGGTAATAAAGCGTATACGATGATCCACTCAGTAGGGGCACATAGCCCATCTATCATAACACAACACATCTGTCATGTCTACCGGTTCTCTGCCGGCATCAAGTCCAAGCACTGTGGTACTTGGTTGACGTGTTTCCGGGGCACGCCCCTTCCTCAGAACCAACACAGGTTTTAGTGTGCCAGCTTTAAAGATCCACTGAGTTTATTTTTTAGCTAATTCTCGTTGCCAACTACCCCCCCTCCATGTTATGTGGTTTGAGTTCATCCTATAATCATTGTTCTATTTTTCACTGTTTACATTTGATAGTTTTTTTCAGCTCGGCCCATTATTGCATAAATATTTTGTATTATATCTGATATAATTTTAGTGCTTAGTAGCTCTTTTTCACCTTTTTTTGCGTTATCACTGGCGCAGATCTTTTTTGTTTATTTAAGTCCCTGGACAGATGGATTTGTTTGTCACCAAGGAACAGGTTGTCCCTGGCCTGGTGGCTCAGATATACAGCCCACAAATCAGGGAAGTCTTTCCTTCCCACCTTCTGAGAGATCCTCACTATGGTTGACAGCCTGTTGGGCTGGGGAGGAATCCTGAGCACCCTGTCAGTGCAAGGGATTTGGTAGTTGGAGGAGTCTCACCTCCCAATCAATATCCTGATATTTTGGGTGTTTTGGCTGTGTCTGCAGGATTGGATCATCCAGCTGGTAGGTCATCTGATTAGATTCAGTCAGCCAATGCCATGGGGGTGGCAGACATCAATCCAGAGTCTATTTCCCAGGCATGGACTTCCTCATTTGACAGTGCCTGACCCACGGGAGTGGCCCTTATGAGCGGTTGTGTTCCAAAACCTGTCTTGCAGATGGGGAACACTGAATGTGGACCTCCTGGTCTCCGTGTTTATCAATTAACTAGGGAGATTTGTTTCCAGGTACAAGGATACTCTAGCAGAAGGAGTGAATGCTCTGGATGTTCCATGGGATCAGTACACCCTGCTGTATTGCTTTTACTTCCCGGGAATTTCTTCTTCCTCGTCTGCTTTGATTGAGATGAAGGGCATTACAGTGATCCTCATTGCTCATCTCTGTTGAAGGCCATGTTTAAAGAGACACGCCATCACCTCTACAAGGTGGGTGTCGTTTCTGGTTTTGCATAGGGACTGGGAGAAAGACATCAGGGCTACCATTGGCAGAGAAAGAGCGGGTCCTGAAGTGAGGACACAAGGAGGCGCAGTGGCGGACCTAATAACCAAAGGGCCCTGGTGCAAGATTTTATCTTGGGCCCCCCCCCCAAGATGGGGGGGGGGGGCAATAGGTGAAGCTTTCCCAGCTGTTCCAGGGCAGATCGGCATCGCAAATCACATGTGCAGGAGAACCGATCTGCCCTGGTAAGACCATACAAAGCCCTGGTTTAACCAGGGCTCTGGTTAGACCCTACAGAGCCTGGTAAAACCTCACAGAGCCCTAGTTAAACCAGGGCTCTCTAGGGTCTCACCAGGGCTCTGTGGGGTCTAACCAGCTTGGTTAGATCCCAAAGAGCCTTGGTGAGACCCCAACGAGCCCTGGTTAAACCAGAGACCAGGGCTTTGTAGGGTCCCACCAGGGCTCTGTGGGGTTTAACCAGGGCTGGTGAGACCCCCACAGAGCCCTGGTGAGACCCCGCCGAGGGGGGGTCTCACCAGGGCACTGTGGGGTCTAACCAACCTTGTTAGACCCCACAGGGCCCTGGTTAAACCAGATCTCTCACCTGCTCTCCACAGGGCTCGCCAGGCCGCCACTCACCAGTACTGTGCTGGCCGTGTCTTGGGGGCGGGAGCTGGCAGGAGCGTGCAGGACCAGCCAGTGCCGACAGTCTCCATCTGCTGCTGAAGATAAACTCCGCCCTCCCAGCCAGAGATCCTCGTGTGTTGGATGGGAGGAGTGAGGTCTCTTCTCACAGGCTGGTGGGCAGAGCTCCAGAAGACTGAGTGGATGGACCGCACCGTCGAACAAGGAAACATATGAGCTCTCAGCCCTGTCGCTGTCAAACGGAGAGTCTCAGTTTGACAGCGGCAGGGCTGAGAGCTCACAACGTTACCTGACTGCGAGCGAGGTGATGTGCCATTCCGACAGGGCAAACAATTCCCATAAAAACTCAGCCGCTGTGCAGTCCCGTCCCCCCAGCTACAGACACCGAGTCTCAGCTGTCAGCTTGCTATCCCCCCAGCCAGCCCCACAAACACTCACTGTGAGTTCCATTCCGTTTTTTTTATTTATTTGAAGAGATACTGTCACTTGCCCATTCAGAGCAAAGTAAAAGTTTTTCCTGTTAGCCCAGCCAGCAAACAAGGAATACTCACTGATTTACATGCCCTAATGCACATCCAAACTGCAGGAGTCCACCCTTGGAAAGCTTTGGTGTGCATGGCATTGATGTAATTTACTTGGATGGAAAACATCACTGTCCCCTACACATACATGACAGTACTGTCACAGACATGAGGAAGGTTGACTGTTCTCGAATACCCACTAGCCATAGAGGCAGGGAGAGAGCAATGCATTTTATAATAAATGTGCTCACCTCAGACAGGCTCTGCCGCTCACTCAGCCTCCCCACAGTGCTTATGTCTCCTCTGCTGTCCGCTCAAAAGACAGCTCCGCGGTCGACACAAGAAAAAAAACAAAAACCTTCCTGCACGTCACATGGGCAGGAAGGTACCAAAATGGCATATGGACAGGGGGGTCGGCCGGGACGTACCGTACCAATTTTTTCGTACGACCGTGGCGGACCCCGTGAGTAGCAGTCACGGACACCTTGCCGAACCCCTTGGGGGGAGCCCAGGACCGGACCCCACTGGGCCCCCCCACAGCCACAGGCCCCGGTGCACCGGCGGTAGTTCCGCCACTGAGGAGGCGGTTGGGCATCATGCTGGACTGGAGGCTTCACTTGAGACCAGAAACCCCCCCCACCGCTGGCCTCTGCGCCAGGTGACGAGGAAGCATGGCGCCGGCTATCTGGCCAATCAAGAAGCCGGGGGGCGGGTAATGACTCGCCGCCAGGCTTCTTGATTGGTCAGCTTCCCGACCAATCAGGAAGCTGGGCTGCGAGTCATTACACTCTGCCCCGGCTTCCTGATTGGCCGGGAATCTGGCTCCATGCTCCCTCTGCACCAAGTGACGAGGGAGCATGAAGCCTGTTTCCTGGCAAATCAGGAAGACGGGGCGAGTCATTACCCACCCCAAGGCTTCCTAATTGGCCAGTAAGCTGGCTCTATGCACCTTAGTGATGAGGAGCATGGAGCCAGCTTCTCGGCCAATCAAGAAGCTGGGCAATGTTTAATGATTTGCTGCCCAGCTTCCTGATACCGGAAGTTGCGGTATCGGGATAGGCATCTGGAGCATTTGGGCAAGTACTCTGTATCGGCGCATCCCTAATATATACAATATTTACTACTTCTGGCCCTTGATAATAGAATACAGAGTCTTATATGAGATACATTTGTATTATATCATTATATAAAATGATATATTTGTCCGATTATCTTACTTTCATTGTCTGGATTTCCCCATTTTATATCCCCTGTGATCTCACCTGGGGAAATTTTTTGCCAGTGGTTACAGCACTCTTACTCCTATATTTTGTGTTAATGTAAGTGGTGCAATCAACTAGTAAAATGGGATGTAATCTACATCAACAGTATATGTGATATGATTATTAATTTTCCATTTGTTGTAATATTTCTGATCTTTTTCACATATCTCCCGAAGAATCAGATTTCTCTAAAATGCATTGATAAAGTGACCCTTTCTCCCACTGTGTGATGTAGTTGTCAGAAATTCTTATGAACTTGTTTTCCTCTTTTCTTTAAATATGACACTTCCAAAATGCAATAGAACATTTACTATAATCTAGTTACACGTACGCTTGTCAGAGTAAGTTTTTGCTTCCACATGGTAGATACAACATATCTGCACAGTATATATGTTTGTTTGTAAGTGTACTTAAAGCATCAGAAGTTCACTCGGTTCCCTGTAAACCTCCAGAGAAGCCTTTAGGTAAAATGTGCAAAATGTTTATCATATACTGTCAGGATAAGGTCATGGTTAGTACTAGCACAGCCGAGAGTAGCTGAGAGATAGTTCAGAAAAGTGTCACTGCACAAAATTAACATTTTGTTTTTTCTGAATATCTGAAAAATAAACATTATAGCTAATTTCCTTCAGCACAAATAAATTAATTTACTGAGATTTCCCAGTTTAGATTCAATTGTACATCAATCCTAAAAATTTAACAGTTAAACGGTCAGAGGCCACAGCGAAACTACTGCGTGGCACTAAATTCCATTCCAGAATTCATCTTTTTATCTATTTTCACATGGTCACAGGTAACTTGTGAGAATACAGGAACATTTGTTGTCGCATAACCTCCTCTTTTACAGTCATCAAACTAAGTGATGCCTTCCTTTACCCAAACTTTTATGACTGGGTGAATTACTGGGCACCCTCTGCTGCCAGTGTTGGGACAGCTTTTACCTTTCCACATCTGCCCAGCTTCTCCTTCCACCATGTATGTGAGACATGGGAGTAACATTCTACCACATAAAATAGCTGGGAAAAGGTGCTGCGATTCCATCAGCAGGCCACATGAACAGCCTGATTAATTTGTCTACAAGGTAGTATTCAAATTGTAGTAAACTAAGTGGAATGTCTGACCTGAAATATATCATGTAGACAAAATCTTAAATTGAGCGTGTAAGGGTTATAACTCTGTTGGGATTTTATTGTGGTCTGTGTCACAGCTTGGGCGATTCATCCTCTTTTAGTCATGGTGATCATTGTCACTATCTAGAACACCAATATTTTACAACTGTTACTGGAACAGAAACGGGGACATCTGCTACAGTAACAAGTATTCTGTTGACCACTGTCCAAAGAGGGGTTTGCCCTTAACTTATTTACTCTCACTTCCTGTTGTGTCTCTGGGACAACAAGTGAAGAAAAATCTGCCCAATGGAACACAGACAGTAATAAAAATAACTAAATCAAAAAATGCACAGGGTTTTTACCATGCCTTACTTTATCTAAAACAAAATAAATAAGCTCCAACTTTAGATATTTTTTAAGGCGTCTATTAGTAAATGTTTTTCACAAGAGTCACACAACTTTCATTCAGGATTTACACATTTTCTAATTAGATTCAATTGGAAAATGTGTAAATCCTGGGTGAAAGTTGTGCAAACCTTGCGTGAAAACATTTAGGTGTTATGTTAATTTCTTCCCTGGGCAGCACTAACATTTCACCATTAAACGTAACATTTTGCTTGGAAGCGCTTTCTAATGGATAAGGTAAGAGCAATTTCTAGCATCATGCTTTGTTTTTAGAATTATAAAAATTAAACCTGTTGTTTTCTGAAACCTTTCTCTTCGTTGTTCCACATATATCTCAATTATGTGTTTTATGTAGCATTCTCAAAGACATTGGTTTGACCTTAGCTTGAGGTAATAAAAAATATTCATCTCTTATTCATATTCTATTTTATGGCACCATCAGTATTTTTTTAACAGACCAAAGCAAAATATGTTTCAGTGTATGTAAACTCTAACAACAAACTTCTCTTCTTTTGGTCTGTTCTATATACCTAAAACCACTAAAAGTGGTTTGTTATATCTGCTCAATAAGTGCAAAAAAAGCCAAAACCTGTTGATCCTGTCAGAAGTCTAGTAATATTATAACATGCTGTTTAGCTATGCTTTACGGATTTTCTTAATCTTGCACAAGTATTTGAATATGTACCTTTGTATTAGCAGTTACCTCAATTGTTTTCATGAAATCCTAAAAATATATCATACCTGAGGCTTAGAGTTGTGAACCTCTGATTTACTAAATCTGGGATTCCTGGCCATTCAGGGATACCTGAGCAGGGTAATAAGATGTCCTGGTTAAAGAAGCCTGTGGTCACATGTTCATAACAGACTATTTGTAAAACCACCTACATGTATATACTGGATTCCTAGCTTTTGTCCATGAGAATATAAATTCCTGCACTTTGTCCTTCTGCTTGTGCCATGACACATTGAGTTGAAAAGATAGATGCTTCCTGTCACATTGTCAAAACTGCTCTGGGCATTAACAAAAGTCATGTAGCAAGGCTCTGCACTTTCATAAATAAGAGCTATTGGATCCCTGCCCTGTTGGTAGACATACAAACTGATTAGACTTCTAAAAATGCTGCAATCCTGTCATGTTATATTGTGAAATTATAGAATTATTGTACAGAATGATAACATGAAACCATGCTAGAGATAATGCATTTGGTATAAAAAATGATGCAATGAATTGATAGCCTGAAATGGATTAAAGGAGAACTATGAGGTGAGTACTTTTCACTCACCTCATAGTTCTAGCCGACCTGCAACAATGATACTGTCACAGGTCTGCTCAGTGGATCGGGAGGTCAGCGAACACATAGCGGCGTTCGCTCACCTCTTGATCCTGTCACGGCTCTCTGCCGTGACAGAGGAGGGGCTGGATTCCCCCCGCTCCGATCCGCCAGCGCTGATTGGCGGATCGGACGGGGGAGGGGGCGGGTACAGCTGGCTCTGCCTCTAGATAGGCAGAGCCAGCTGTCACTCACACAGGTGGGCGGATCCAGACATAATTGTTGGGATCCGCTTCAGCTGCGGCGTCTCAGTATACCGCAAAATGTAGCTCGGGGTATACTGAGTTTAGGGATCCCCTAAGGAGAACTATGGGTGATAAGCCTTAATCCCATGGTTTTCCTTTAAGGTTCCTGGTAAAGAAAAAACTACCGGATTTATTTAAACTTGTTTTAACATTCTTTGATAGGCTGTGGGCAGCATCACAAATTGCCAGTATAACTAGTTTTTAACTAATATTTGTATTACCAATTTTCATCTATAAACTATAAATGTATTCCGGCTATGTAATGTGTTTTATCTAGATGATATCTCTGTTTTTATTGCTAGTTTTGAAAGCTTACATTGCTTGTTCACTTCTGAAAATAATTAAAATCTCTAAGCAAATATTTCCTTCCAGAATAACAAAAAACAAGTCTGCCCACATGTAAGGTCTTCTTTGGAGCCTTTTATTTTTCCATTTATTAAACTGTATGTAAGTCTTTCATACTCTGTACTCATGTGGATGAGACATTATTCATCCTAGCCGATGTTTGTTTTTTCCTGGCCGGGAGAGAATATGGAGTGTGCTTCTGGAACTGAGAAGCTGGAGATGACGGATGGATCTACTGACAACTCTTACTGCTCACCACCTTTTGTTGTTGAGGACTTCCAGCATGCTACCTTTTGAGAACCTTGGCTTTCAAAGCACAGTCAATGTAGTCAAATTTACAAACACCATGAGCAATTTTATTAAAAATTAGAACAAATATTGTGGGAAAATATTCTTGTGCTATTTAGACGTGATATCACATAAAACGACTGTTTTGGGTCCCAAATTGTCAACGACTTTTGAATTGGGCCCAAAAATGTAGTGTGGAGACTCATTTTGGGTCCCATCACCCAGATTGTAAATGTAGGTTATGTACAACCCTTTCTTAATACCTTTCTATTTCAATCACAATATACCACTAAGAATTTAGGACATATTACGCCACCACAGATTTCACCATATAACAGAGTAGAAGTTGACCAGACTAGAAAACTAGGTAAACTGTGTTCACTTTTGTTTTCTAGTCAACAACCAGAGGTAACCAATATGAAGTCAAGGGCAGACACTATGCATAACTGTCAGTGAATGGAAGGACTTCATGACTTTGCTGCAGAAGGGAAGCTAAAGTCATCTGACTTACATCCAGTTCCCCACCTACATACATTCAAGGGGTTCTAAAGTCACAACAAATCCTATACTGTTATAACATCAGCACTGGAATAGGAATACATACCGTACTATAGTTGGTTTTTAAAATTGGAATCAAAGCTTACTAGAAACATTGATTTATTTATTACAGGTTTTTATATAGCGCCGAAAATTCCTTTTATGTAGTTAGTGCTGCCTTCTGTCTGCTCATTACTTTCAACAACTTCCTGGATTCCCAGTGTGCTTTGCATCTTTTAACCTGACGCTTGATGTGATGCAATCTCAATTTCGCAAGACTACATATCCCATCATGCATTGCTTCCAGCAAGCAATGATAATGTTACAAACAAATATAAATAAAGGTGGCATGCTCTAAACCATTGGTTCTCAACTGGTGGGTTGTGACCCAAAAGTGGGTCGCGACCCCATGTTTAGTGGATCGCCGCATGCCTTCCACTTTTCTAGGTGAGAGGCTCCTCAGCCTCCCCCTAACGCAGCACCGTCCATTCTCACACCAAGCAGCCATTCAAAATAAGCGGCCCAGTGCCAAGTGTGGTATGGGGTGGGCTGGGAATATGGCCACGAGGGAGATCCATCCATACATGCATTGCTTACAGCTTCCTCACATGTTCTGTAGAGGTGCCTGGACCAGAGTGACATCACATTCTGACTCCTGGCACCTCTACAGGCGCGCATGGCAGCTGTACAAGCAATGCACATATGGATGGAGCTCCATTACAGCACAGCAGCCCACACTGCTGTGCGTTCCATTGCAGTGCAACTTGGGTCACGACTTAATGACGGAGGACAAGTGTGGGCCCTGAGATTACACAGGTTGAGAACCACTGCTTTAAACTGTAAACAACATGTTAGGAGCGGTGTGTGAGCGCAGGCACGGTGGAGATTGATGTTAGGGATCTCTATGTATGGCGACTGCGGCTTTGGAAATTGTTTTGCATTTTACCCTTGTGATCATGTTTTTATGTGAGTATATTTTTAATAAATCATCTTGTTGGTGTCTATGGTGTGCACTATGGTCTTTATTTTTTCCTTTGCATGAGCACTGTCATTACGGATGAGAGTATCTAACAACATCCGGGCATGAGGCCAAAATGAATCCGCTATACTATATACTATATACATTTGTAAGAAGGTCTTGTGGTCAGGTGAGCGGCTTTCTGAAGATTGTATTCACGAGGAGAGGTGGAGGGTCCCTTTGAACAGATTGGTGTCCATAGTAGCTGTGGAGGAGTGATGGAAATATCTAGCTGATTGATTTACAGAGAAACACAAGCTCACTATTCTGGACTTATGAGGGGATGTATTAATGAGCAGTTGTGTATTTTAGTATGTCACTTTATTGTTATCAATTGTCTCACCAAAAAGCACACAATTTTTTGGGACTTGTCAGGTGATGTGCTAATCACTTACAGGGTTATTCTCCAAACTCTTCACCCTTTAGTTTAATTAGTATTCACTGTTTTTCAATGCAAGGAGCGGTAGCCCCGAGCCAGACTCGGGGCTGCAGAGAAAGGTGACACTCACCTTGTCCCTGCGATCCCGCGGCGTCCTCTGCTGTACGCGGCCCGAAAATAAAACTAAAAGCCGGCATCTGACTTTTAGTTTCGTTTTCGAGCGTCACAGCCGGCGGGAAATAAAAAAATTTACTAAGAATTACAGGCCTACAATATAAAACAACAAATTTCCATGAAAAACAATGTACCGCTTTTGGCACAAAATTCCTGACATATCATACCGCCAGGGAGGTTAAGTAAGTGTACATATATCTAGATTAATATGGTTATTAGGCGTGGGATAGAACTTATGGAAATTCAATATAGAAATACCTGTTTATTTTTAGTTTTTGACCATAGATACCCTTTAATTATGTCGGGTGGGTATAACAGTAAATTGTTACATGCATCTTTAAGTAGTACGGCACATATGGAATTTATGGCAATGCAGCTCTTCTTCAGCAACCTGGTGCCATTCTGATGCTTGTATTATGGCCCTGGATGCCACTGTATGTGACATATACAACATGGCATTAAATCTAACATAACATTTGAATATGACTCTAGCAGAACTGCAGTAATTCTCACTGTGGTAGAATGGCACTGCTTCTAGCTGGTAGGATCATTTTACAAGACTGAAGCTCTGGTGAAGAAATTTTAATTTTTGCTGGTCATGTAAGGAATAATATGGGCTAAATTTTAAAACCTTCAATTACATGCTGACAACTGAATATTAGGGATGCACCGATACCGATACTAGTATCGATATCGGTGCCGATTCCGAGTATTTGGGCAAGTACTCGTACTCGCCCAAATGCTCCGATGCCTAGCACGAGTACTTCCGGTATCAGGAAGACGGGCAGCGCGTCATTTCGTGATTGACCGGAAGCTGGCCTCGTGAGGTAAGGTTACCTTACCTTAGTATGTGCAGCCTGTCATCCCCCGGGGCCTCTCCAGCGAGAATGCGGCCTTCGTCTGGTACCCAGCCCAAGCCGTCCAATCAGGAAGCTGGGCGCCGTCTAATGACGCGACGCCCTGCTTTCTGATTGGCCGGGAAGCTGGCTTCATGCTCCCTCGTCATCTCATGACAAGAGAGCATGGAGCCAGCCTCCCGGCCAATCAGAAAGCAGGGCGTCACGTCATTACATGGTGCCCGACTCCTGATTGGCCGGCTTTTGTCTTTTATAGTAGTTTCTGCTTACACAGTCTAATCAGCACTTACAACACAACAATCTATACAACCTTCCTAAAAAACATATCATCTTCTGTCCCTAATCCAAAAATCAAGTTGATTATTCCTTATACAAAACTGGTCAGAGTAATGTGAATCATTCCTTTATTTCTTAGTGGCCAACTGCCCTAAATTTCTGGTTTCTAGATGATTTATAAAATAAATAGAACCATTGACTTGGATTCATCAATCTACAATGAAACTTCAGGTGTGCTAAATAGTGTTTAACCTAACCCTGTTAGCACAGGGTCACTTTTATGAAAAACATACCTGCAAAAAGAAAACTGCATATACGTATCTCTCGGGGCCATTTCTTGAATAAAAAAAAGCTGTCGCTTCACTACTCACCGTCCTCTTCAAGTATTCGTCCAAACAGGCCAAATACCTGTTTTTCACGTCACTCTCTGTGGTTTTTCCTACTGGCTTGCACATCCTGTAATGACATACAAGCACGCATATTACTTAACTTAATCCCCAAGCCGTGCTCCCCAACTTAACCACAATTAAGTTGGGGAGCACGTTATTCACTCACCCGGACATGTGTAAATAGTTGCAGAAGACAATGAGCAGTGAAGCAGTGGCTTTTTAAGAAAGGGGCCACTGGAAAGGTAAGAATATGCAGAGTTCTTTTTTTCTGGCATTTTTACATTTAAGGGACTCTGTGCTGGCAGGGTCATAGTATTAACTGAGGGACCACTTTAACAGCCTCAAGCACATTTTAGGGTTCCTGAAACAACGCCAGGAAAGTAAAAAGTTAACCTTTGGAGTGGGGATACCCCCACAGTGCAAGGGTTAACTGCTTGGGGCTCAAACAAAAAAAATATACTCACCCAATCCTCAATTCTGCCTGACTGCTAGATCAGACCCCGCAGCCTCTTCTCCCCCAGGCTCCAGTGGTCTAAGGACCCATGACATCATCAGTCCATTCACCTGTATTAGACATGAGGATGCAGAGGGACATTCCACAGCTGGATTGGAAGGGAAGAGTGGTGAGCATTTATTACCGCAGGATCGAGGATCGCGTGAGTATATATTCTTTGTTGCATGCCCCTATAGAAAAACAAATGGTTAACCCTTGCCATGAGGGGGTAGCCTCACCGAAAGGGTTAACTTTTTACTTTCCTGGAATTGTTCTTCCATGCAGAACAAAGCATTAAGATTTGCTTTAATGCATATCAGCTTTTTTTTTAAAACCCCTCTACTTAGCTGGCGGGGGTAAAGAGAATACCTGGCACTTCTGGGTGAGGAGGAGCATGCAGCTAACTCTCTTTCATTTGACATTACTGGCGCCAACTAGAGCGAAACAGAGCTTTCCTGGCTCCCATTGGCTGAGTTTAGTTGTGGGGTACAAAGAGAAGGCGAAAATGTCTTGCTGGGGAGGGGGCAAAGAAGTTAGCCTGTGCTTTGCCTTGCATGTTATTTGAAATGTGATGAATCAAGGCAATTGTTTTTAACTAGGTACACCTAGTTATTGCTTGTTAGGCATGGTCATTGCACAATATAGAAACCTGGGTTTATATAGGGGCTGAGAAGCAACAAACCAGTATAATAAATTAGTAAGGATGTTCAGATACCAGTCCCGAAACTTGGCATTTGCATGAGAACTACCAGGGTTGCAGCCGTTGCAGCTATGACAGGGCCCTGGCGCTCCACCTCTGTCCTAAAATCACTAGTCTGTATTGTTTTAGAAACACTGTCACATGACACTAAACAAAAATGTATCAGTACTTCTTGGACAAGTACTTCCACTTGGTCTGGAAAAAATGGTATCCATGCATCTATAATATAATATATATCTATATACAGGTGAAACTCGAATCTCGAATAATTAGAACAGCTGGATTGGAAGGGAAGAGTGGTGAGCATTTATTACCTAGATATATCTATCTATATACAGGTGAAACTCGAATCTCGAATAATTAGAATATCGTGCAAAGTTCATTTATTTCACTAATGCAACTTAAAAGGTGAAACTAATATATGAGATAGACTCATTACATGCAAAGCAAGATAATTCAAGCCGTGATTTGTATATATCTATCTATCTATATAGATAAACAAATAATACATTAAAACAGGCTAGTCTTGGAGCTGGATAAATATCTGTACTTGTACCAAGTACGGCACTTGGTATCTGAACATCCCTATAAATTAGGATATGAGCAGGTGGGTCACAAGGAATAAAAAGTAAAACTCTCCCTAATTGTTTGCAGTACAGCTTTATTTGATTTTTTTTTTACATAAGGTACTTTGTGTTTTACAACACAGCCTGATTGTTAGTTTAATGATCTTGCAGGAGTGCAGTTTGCTATGGATTCCGCTATCTCTTTGCCTATCTGTTTTGAAGATTAAACTGAAGATGCAAGATTAAACTGGCTATTTAGCCCTGTTTAAATCCAAAGAATGAACAAAAAAAGTTGGTGATATTGGTGTTGATGCTATATATCTATACAGATATATCTATCTAAAATCTGGGTCTGAACGTGCGAATTGTGGCCGTCAGCGACTAGTCAATGTTAGGGCAGAACGGAGAGTGGCAAGACTGGTACAAGACAACAGAAGGGCAACAGTGCAGTGTCAGATTCCTCGCATCATCTTTCAACATCTCGTGGAGTCACGAGGCGGCCCAACGAAGTCAACTCGTGGCCCAACGAAGTACTGATGTGGTGGTCATAATAATCTGGCCACTCAGTGTATATATATTACATCTCTGCAATACATGCACAATTTCCCATGTTTTGTCCCTTTTAAGGCACCGTTCACACTGAGCGATTTATCGCGCGGTAATTCCCGCGATATCGCGGCTATTTACCGCGCAATATCGCTCTCCAATGCAATCCAATGGGGCTCTGTCTGTAGCTGTCGTGGGTCGTGCGTCGCTACAGCAGAACCCTTTTTGGAGCGGATTTTGCCGTGATTCTAGCTTGCTCAATGCAAGCATTTGCGCGATTTGCCAATCGCTCAATGTGAATGGGGCCCAAAGGACCTGCAAGTACAGAAAAATACCTGCTGATCTGCCAGATATGCACTCAGCTCCTAAGTCCTGTTGTGGACTGACAGCACAGTTTTGTGAGCTGAATGGTGTCAGCCCTGCCCAGCTATCTTTTGCTAAACTACTTAAACCCTCCTTCTTTCCTCATTTCTACAACATAGACACTAATTTTTCTGTAGTCTAAGATAAGAGGTCAGATGCTGATTGGACTTCTTGAGATAGCACAGGAAGTGTGCACAGGCCACAGGACAGCTTGGAATTTCTGACAAAATCAGTAGGTATTTGTTTTTGCATTTATCAAACAAATATATAATAAAATGCTTACAATTGTATATTCAACAAACCAAAAGGTAGGAAATATGATTTTCTTTGTTAGGGTTTGCATACACTTTACATACTTTTCTTTCCTACTATTAGTTTTTAACCTAAATTACTTGAATTGCAATAGGCCTCAGGATAACACCCTTTTTTCTATAACATATACAGAATTCATAGTACAGAAACTTGTCCTGGGACTTGTCCCTGATTCAACCTTGCACAAGACAAAAACCCCAGCCATGTAGACTGGCTAAACATGAGTTAAAAGAATGTTGTTGAGATCATTGGAAGACATCTAAAGCCAAGCCTTCCTTTCCTAAACTGTCAGGCAACTATCTAAAAACCACATAACGCTGGTCTTATTCTTATTATCCAGTTATGCTTCCTATAAAGTTGAAAGGAAAAGGAAAAAAAACAAAAACAAAAAACTTGATTATAATATAAAATTCTCGCCAAGTGAGTCTTTTGGCTGTTTTGATGCTCTGTTTGTACAGCACAGAGTGGGAAAGGCAGCTGTCATTGTAATTCTGCTTTATTAGTGTGTGAAATGGAATTGCACCCTTTACTGTATATCTACTTCCCTTCACTGTGTGGTGACGGATATTAGTGCCAGGCAGAAACATCTCTGAGTCTCGCAGAGGAGTATAAATTATGCCTTGTAAAGCATTTGACAGCTTGATGAGAAGATTTGGAAACACAATTGTCTTGTGGGAATTCCTAGCTGTCATACCGTGTGTTTTTATACTAACTCACCGAACGGTATTGTGACTTTTTTTGAGAAGAAACACTAGGGACTATGCAAGTGATACCACACCAGCACACAAGCAACAACAATTGTTAATTGAGCATGCACTTTACTGGAGACAAAATGAAATAAGTGTTTTCATTCATTAATGATGGAAACATTTGTTATGAAGCTGTAAAAGTCAGATTGTGGTAATAAATGTGTTTTTGGTCAAAAAGTATTTACTTTTTTTGTGCAGGTTAGATCAATGTATGGTATACACAAGGGATAGCCAAATGTTGGCCTTTCAGCTGTGGTGAAACTATAAATCTAATCAATTATCTGCCTCTGAAAATCATGCCTGTGGCTGCCAGAATCTTGCAGTGCCTTATAGGATTTGTAGTTTCACCACAGCTGGAGAGCCAAAGTTTGGCTACCCCTGGTATACACTTTCTTTCAAATTATTTCTAATAGAATTACAGAGCAAAATATAACTACTGTCAGAAAAGTATCAACCTTGCATCCTGGTTATTCCACAGAGTATTACCAGTATACACAGCAGACCCAGACGGCAATGCTATAAATTCTAGGGATGCACAGATACTTTTCGAGTACCAGTGCAGATACTTAGCATTTTCATGAGAACTACCAGGGTTGCAGCGGTTGCAGCTGGGACCCGGCTCTGGTGCTCCACCACGGTCCTGAAATCATTAGTCTGTATTGTTTTAGAAATACTGTCACATGACAATAAACAAAAATGTATCAGTACTCGTACTTTTAAGTACTCGCAAGTACCAGTACTCGTACTCGCAAAACTGGTATCTGTGCATCCCTTTATTTATATTTATAAAAACAAAATCATACATTAAAACAGAGATGTACAAATCCCAGGAGCTCCGTGTGCTCCTTACAAATTACATCTGCCTCCTAATTTTTGAATTTTTCTCTAGTCTAGTCTTGGAGCTCAAAAGTATCGGTACATGTACTTGTACTTGTACTGAGTACTGTACTTGGTATCTGTGCAACCCTACTAAATTCCTCAGAGATGTCAACAATCTAGCATGGCAAGACGGCAAAAAATGAAACTCTTAAGTTCTTCCTTCAGAAGGGAGATCTTTTTGTCATCTTCTTTGAGGATTGTGGGGTTGACTATCAGTCAAACTTGAAATCCTAGTGAACAGTCCAGTTTGGGCATTGCTGAAAACTTCATGGAAGACTGTGAAGTGTTTTTCATTTTTATTTTTGACTAATGCACCTCAATACTGATTTGCTAATGTGATTGAGAGAAGGATAGCTAATTTTCGAACCCACTTCTGGCTTTAGGCATACAATGTAACTGTGCTTTTCTTTTTTACAAAATGAAATCCCATTTTCCAAAAATGTTTAACTTTAATGGTATGATATAATTATTCCTTATAACTAGAAGATGGTTTACACAGCTTGGTACTACTTCAGATTCATTTTGAATTTCGGTAGAAGTAAATGATGATCTAAGCTATATTTTTGTTTTTGAAGGTTAAATAATGGGCATAAAATACAGCCTTTATTAATTAATTGTTTTGGTTAAGAAAAAGTATAATT
Organism: Nanorana parkeri; assembly: GCF_000935625.1. Classification (NCBI taxonomy): domain Eukaryota; kingdom Metazoa; phylum Chordata; class Amphibia; order Anura; family Dicroglossidae; genus Nanorana; species Nanorana parkeri. The sequence goes on along the minus strand of NW_017308330.1, from coordinate 154,255 downwards.
TATTGAAATATGTATTTTCTAACTACCATTTCACAAGTTTGATTTACTCTAAAGCAGCTACAAAACATTGGTGTAGCCTAATTAGTGGATGTGGTATATAAGAAGCCTTTTATCTGCAAATTCTTTTCTCTTCACCAAAAAAGAACAATGCATGCAGCATTCAACATGCATTATAAAGACTTTGCTGCTGTATATCATTATAAATGATTTTATTTTAACTTAAAACTGATAGTTTACTGGGAGGGGCAGGAAAGTGCATGCAGATGGAAGACAAATCCTAGCTGTTCTCTGCTCCTCTTGATCACTGAACTGCCTCGGAAACCCACCAGGCCTAGCAGATCTCTCCTTCTGCCTATCTGCACTAACAGCAAGTCACCCGGGCACAGCCATGGATCCCCCAAGAAGGAAGATGAAGCAGAAAAGCTGCTCCATTAAAGATGCTCTCACATATGCAGTGACCAAGATGGTGCTGGCTGAACCCAAATATCCCTTCTCACAGCATGCCCAATCCATCAGATGTGGAGAAAAGGATGAGGACAGCCACACAAGCTCCCATTCACCTACCCAAGATATTCCAGGACATAAAGAGCTCCTTGGCAAAATAGATGCTCAACGAAGCCTTACAGTCTGCTTCTAAACAGATCACTGAACGTCTGTCCAGAGAATTTCGGGAACTTGGCATACATCGGACCTGGAAAATCATATGGATGACCCTGCTGTTGTAATTGACAACCATGGTAAAGATTGATAGTTTACCAATGTGCAAAGATTTCTCTAGCATCAATAACATGAACATGACTAGTTCAGAATACTTCAGAATTTTATGATGTACCACATAGAGATACACACAAAAAAAACTTCAATGCAGTTTTCTCATTTATTGCAGTTCTGCACACAACTTAGAAGGGTTAAATATATTGCAAGGCTTGTAGCTTGAAAATTCCTGCAGTGTTGGTTTGAAAGACAGCTTCAGATATAACAAATGCAGAAAACATGTTCAATCTGAGTTCCCTCTCTAGAGGCTGCTTGTGATGCCTGAGCTTTGAGACTGATGAGTGTGGACATGTTGCTCAATTTTGTTACTAATTAGCTCCCCTGTTGGGAAAGATGCCCCTAGCCCCTACTGAGGAGGAAGAAGGCAGGAGGGGGTGTGCACGGAAAGTGCATGAGAGAGCGAGGCTATGTTCGTGCAATCTGCAGAGAAGGAAAACAGCAAATACAAAAAACAAAAATTTTCTACAATAAAACAATAGGTTGTGCAAAGTTATCCAGCTCTGCAAATGTTCTGGTATTAAATATAAGTAACCTATCATTAGGATGTTAGTAGCACAACAACTGTTTAATTTTCTTTGTATATGAATGTAATTAAACCTAATGATACTTGCTGTATATTAAAATGCCTCAGTCTGCTCCCAGGCCTATTATGACTATAGCTCGAGCTGTCTCCCTGCACCGCTAAGGAAAGGGAGCTGGGGATTTGTACTATTATTCCTGTGCCTGCAAGGATTCTGATGATTCCAGTTACTGTATGTGTATCCAATAAAGCACAGTAGAGCATTCTTAAAACAAAATGTTTTGTCTCACTTTCATCACAAGTCCAATCTATAATAAGGGGGTTATTTCTTATTTTAAGATAGTAGGTAGAGCATTACAAATCATCCCTTCTGGGATGGCAGTAGAAACCTTTCACCATTCCTTGTAAAGTCATCAGAACACAAAGAGGCCTGGACTTTCAAAGGTATTCGCTGGCATTGTTACTTCTAGGAATACATCATAAGCAGCATCCCTCCCAAACTTGTGAGATGAGAAATTGGGACACCATTTAGCAGAAAGTATGTAGGCAGAAGACACACCCCCATTTACATGAACCACAATGAAATAATATGTTAAACAATTATGGCTTAAACCCATTAACCCATTCAAAATAACAGATACAATAATCCACAGGTTGGAAAAAAGGTTTAGCTTTTTTGAAATCCTAATGTTATCTATTTAGAAAACATACAATGAGCTTTTTGTTGCTATGCAAAAGCTCAAATGCTAGAGCATTACATTAATTCATTAAGCAGTTATAGGACTACATAACAGCACACATAGTATGTAGATTTCTTTAGGAAGGGAATATTTAAAGTGAAACTTTTGCTGAGAAGAAAAACAATCATCTAGAGGTCTGTTAAATACATTGCAAGGATTTTAGCAAATGTCATAGCAAATTCTTGAAAAGCTTTGCCTAAGTATTTACCCCTCATAGACTTTTTCACATTTCATAGTGTCGCAGCTTGGACTTAAGTTAAAGGAGAACTATGAGATGAGTCTATTAGACCACTGATATTTCACAGAAGCCCCTGACAGTAAAGTAAAAAAAATAAAAAAATAATAATAAAGTAATTAAAAAATAATTTACATTTTTTTAAAAAGGTAGGAAAAATGGGCATTTTGCGTTTAAGGCTGACAATTTTTTTTAATTTCAGCTTTGTTCGAAAAATTTAAGTTTGGTGCATCTCTACTTGCCACTGTCACTTTTACTGGGCAGATTGGTGTTAATATAATATGAAGTGCTATCATTACATGAATTAACCGAATACAGTTAACATAATACAGTATTTTTCAATCCTGATGAAGCTCTATAGCAGGGCTTCTTAAAGTGTGGGTTGCGCAAGTGAATGGGGGGGAGTTGCGATCTGAATCCCGGCCAGGGCTGCCATCAGAGGGGCATGGAAAGTAATTGTATGTGGCGTCCGGGAGGCCCAGGCTCCAAGCAAGATGGGTTTTTTTTAGTTTAATATGTGCGGTGCAATTACTACGGACCCCCCCCCCCTGCACTTGGTACCTTCCTGACCACGTATGTGCAGGAAGGTTTGTTTTTTTTCTTTTCAGACGGAGGAGCTTTCTTTAACCTGCCAGAAGATGAGCTCAGCTGCTGGAGGGGAGACGTAAGTTTTATCCAGCAGACTCCCAAGGGGGGAGTGAGTTGGAGAGGAGGAGAGATACACACCGCACAACGGGAGACCAACGCTGAATTACTTGCAGACCAGAGTCTTCCAGCCCCACTGACTGCCATAAAAATGAAAGCTGCAAAGTGGATGGGATTTGTCCTGAGCTTAAAACAAAGATGTGTTTGAGGTGTCCCAGTACACATGGATTGTTTGCAATGTGAAGCTGGGGCTTAGCATTGCTCCAAGACTGCCAATGCAGGTCTGCAGCAGTGAAGGAGTTAACCCATCTCTGTCCGATGCTGGGGTCACGCAAAAATTTCCTCGGCTGAAAAGGGGTCACGAGTGGAAAAAGTTTAAGAAGGCCTGCTCTATAGGATAAAACACATTGGGTGAAGCTAGATGCTGAGTTCCTGATAGTGGTTTTCAATGTCATATATGTAGACTGCCAATCTTAATATATATGTTTTTATATCACGTAAATCCTTTATTTCTTTCAATGGTTTGTATTCAAACTGCTAAGTTTAAGTCATTGAGGTGATTTGCTGGTGATGGATTTTCCCCTTATGCTTTCCTTCTATGGAGATTGTTGAACTTTTTGGAAGATGATGAAGTCTGGCACTCCGTGCAAAGGAAGGAAATCACACTTCATGACTCATAACATCCTCTTTGTTTTTGGCTATTTAAATTTTATTGTGACAGCACTGTATAGATTTGTGTTTCACATTTCTTGGCATTCTTGCAAACGAACTTTGATACTAGCTGCTGTTTTTTTGTATTTGTGTATATTTACATGTATTTATCTTACGTTTCGATTCTATTTTTTATTTTTTTGGTGCAGATATTGTTTCTTTTTTATAATCTTGCTCAAAACATAACGCCGGTATAACATTTCTGTGAAAGTTCTCATTCATCCAGGTCATGGCATATCTGTAAAAAAATAAGCCAAGGCAAGTAACATACAGCAAGTCCAGTTGCCTCGACTTATTTTTTACAGATACAGGTATAAAATGTTAGCAAGTATAAAAAGGTATGGTTCCTTGCCTAAATCTTCAGGACTACCATACAAGGGGAATATGTGGAGATATTGTAATTTGCAGAGTCCTTCGGATGTTACAATCAGATAGTCAGGCACTGCTTGGCAACAAAGCTGACATTTCTTGAACACAGTGTTTCTTCTACTTAGCAACAGAGCTTGTAGTCATGGTTCCACATTCACATGAGAAACATTACAGGGGTAGATTGAGAATTGACATTGCTACTACATTACCCTTGGGTTGTGGCTCTCCAGGAATTTATGCAATGTAAGCTGTCTATGTTGTGTATATTACATTGGAGTAACAGCCCCGCAGGGAAGCAGATGTAGGAACAGCTAGTGGACCCATGACTTCTGGAGGCCCTGCTCTTACCTTAATAGAGGGATTCTTTTTACTTTATCTCACAGTTTGCAAAGGAAGAATATGTGATGTAATGTAAGGTTGAAAGACACGGGTGCTTATATGTTATATTTAGCCTGTGCTGAATATGACCTGGATGATACAACGGACTGATGTAACATGTAACACATGAAATGATGCATCTTATGGCACTCCATTTATGTCTGTGCCAGTATGCAGCTCCTCTGCAGCAGCACTTGACTTCTGTACAATGTTATCAAGGGGTCTTATTGAGTCAATGATGGACTTTACTTATGTTCTATTATATTAAACAGATCAACTGTTCAAGAATCATTCAATAATGTTAGAGATGGTACCAATATAAACTACTGTGGTGCATAATCAAAACATATTTTAATCCACTATTTCAGGCTAGCTTAGCAGAGTAGAAGAATTCATAGTTATCTGCTCATAGTTCCCAAGATTATTCTGCAAACAGTTCCTAAAACTGTATAAACTGGACTATTATTTCTTTTTCACTGTTTGTATACTGCACTGCAAATACCAAATGGCATACATTTCTATTGTTAAAGCTAATCAGTGATATATCCAGACAGCATCCCCTTTTGAAGGATTTGGTCTGTTTATTATTTCTAAATGTCCCATTAGTTACAAACCAGGTACAATGTACACTATTAGGCCTCATTCACACTGCCGTATAATACGCTACGCATAGATGCTCCTAGCGTTTTTCGCCATATGCAGCATATGCAAATAAATGACTCCATACACATATCTGTGTATGGAGCCGTATTTATGCGCTGCGTAAAGATGCAACAAGAAAAAAAAGGAACCGAGATGTGCCCGGGCTTGGAATTTCTGCGTATTTTACACACGTGCGCACATATACGCGTGTGTATGTGCAAACAGTACATTAAAGTTTTTATTAAAAATGATGCATTACAGGATTGCATACAGTTCACGCATATATGCGCATACATATGCGCATATACACGTCTATACGCATCTACAAATGTGCGTACAATTTTGATCTTGTGTTCTGTGTGAATGAGGCCTTAGGGATAAGTACTACGGATTCAAGCTTCTAGTCATTCTAGTGAACCTCTGCATGTTTGTGGGTCGGCATGAGGAAATAAATACATTTTCACTTTACCAGAAGTACAACTGATCTGTGATCCTGTTCAACTTTTATCATTTAAAAAAAAAAAACCCAAGAAGCACATTACGACTGGGTTGATATCTCCAGAAGAGGACCATAAGGATTCATGGCCCATGCAATTTTAATACCAGCTTCTTTGCTGTGAGCCGTGGACCAATGTTTAGGAGGGTTAGGGGCGGGTGTAGAATTGTAAAAGTGACTTTCTAGGCAGTTCACCTGCTACATTGTCCACCCCCCTTCTTAGTAAACTTTGTTATTGTTGTGGCCAAATATATTTAGGGAGCTGACAGGCCTGGCTCGCAGTCTCCGCTCTAATTCATGCCAAAGGTGTCCTATCGGGTTGAGGTCAGGACTCTGTGCAGGCCAGACAAGTTCTTCCACCCCAAACTCGCTCATCCATATCTTTATGGACCTTGCTTTGGGCATTGGTGCGCAGTCATGTTGGAACAGTAAGGAGCCATCTCCAAACTGTTCCCACAAAGTTGGGAGCATGAAATTGTCCAAAATGTCTTGGATGCCTTAAGAGTTCACTTCACTGGATATAAGGGGCCAAGCCCAACCCCTGAAAAACAACCCCACACCATAATCCCCCCTCCACCAAACTTTACACTTGGCACAATGCAGTCAGGCAAGTACCGTTTTCCTGGCAACCGCCTAACCCAGACACGCCCATCGGATTGCCAGACAAGGAAGCTTGAGTCGTCACTCCAGAGAACATGTCTCCACTACTCTAGAGTCCAGTGGCGGCGTGCTTTACACCACTGCATCCAACACTTTGCATTGCACTTGGTGATGTAAGGCTTGGATGCAGCTGCTCGGCCATGGAAACCCATTCCATGAAGCTCTCTATGCACTGTTGTTGTGCCAGTCTGAAGGCCACATGAAGTTTGGAGGTCTGTAGCTATTGACTCTACAGACAGTTGGCGACTTGTGCACACTGTGAGCTTCAGCATGCGCTGACCCCGATCTGTCATTTTACGTGGCCTACCACTTCGTGTCTGAGTTGCCGTTGTTCCCAGTTGCTTCCACTTTATTATAATACCACTAACAGTTGACCGTGGAATACTTAGTAGCAAGGAAGTTTCAAGGAACACCTGAATCCAATGATTTGGAGGGGTGTCCCAAAATTTTTGACAATATGGTGTATATTCTGTTCATAGGTTCGCTTTAAAAAAAAGAGTTCCACACCATTGCTATATCTACATTAATTAACTACATTCATTCTACAACAATACCACCATTAATGGACTGTAGCTAACCTACTTATAGCATGGAAAACTCTTAGCATCCCATTCTCTTCAGTGCGAAGAAAGGGAAGCGTTTGTCCAAAAATTCAATGATGTGACCTTCTGTATTTGAAAACAGCACTTCTGTACGAATATCGCAATGTTTTTTGAAAACTTTAGTTAAAGACATCATTTTAGATGAGTTCTGAAGAACGGTGCATTTAATATTTCTCTGCTGCCAATGTTAGACACCATCATGTGATGCTCACTTAAAGAAAATAGGTTAAGTGGAGCAACAATCAGTCTGTTTAAGTCTGTAATGCATTTGCCTCATGTTGCCCCCAAGAAGACAGCAATAGGTACAGTTCTCATAAATATTTCAACAGCCCCAGTGACTTGCATGCGAAATAAATGTGTTTTTCATTTCATCCACTTCTAGATCTGCAGTGCCAGCCTCACATCAGCCCACAGCCTATACCAGTGCTCCACTGTTCTTTTCTTGGACAACATGGTTTAATTCATATAAAGGGACAGGCTACCTAAAGTGTATGTACCTGCACAGTTTGCTGACTGCTAACTCTGACCCCAGTAAAGTTTACCAGACATCTTTTAAAACACTAGAAAGTTTAAAAAATAAAAAAATTTTGTGTACACATACAGCTGTTATTTATATTTGAATGGACCTAATTGCTACATGACACACTTTCATGCGTTTTGTGGATAAATGTAGGGGCCTACCCCCTAACAATGTTTAATGACATTTCATGTTATCCTTAAACTCTCTAAAATTATGTTACATCCTTGACCCCTCCAGTCCCCAAACTGTATTATCACTGAGAAGCCTTTGTCCGCATTATACACTGAGTGGCCAGATTATTATGACCACCTGACGTTTGTAGGCAAATTAGCTATAATTTCGCGCTGAAGTTGCTAGAGGGCCAGACCACTATAACTAGGGAAGCAGGTTGTTTGCCACAACAGTAGAAGTGATTTTGTTCTGAAGATATGGGTAAACAATGCGATTTAACAGCCTTTGAACGTGGGATGTTGGCGCTCGGAGCCATGGAGCGAGTATCAGCAAAACAGCAGAATTCGTTAAATGTTAAAAGAGCAGCTGTTGTTAAAGTGTTTAAAGACTGGACTGTCAGCCGAAAATCTGGGTCTAAACGTGCAAATTGTGGCCGTCAGCGACTAGTCAATGTTAGGGCAGAACGGAGAGTGGCAAGACTGGTACAAGACAACAGAAGGGCAACAGTGCAGTGTCAGATTCCTCGCATCACCTTTCAACATCTCGTGGAGTCACGAGGCGGCCCAGCGAAGTCATCTTGTGGAATCATCTCGTGGCCCAACGAAGTACTGATGGGGTGGTCATAATAATCTGGCCACTCGGTGTACAGTGCAAAGTATCTTGTCATGATTCTTTATTAGTAGGTATCTGTTGTACAGCCTTCTTAGCAAATAAAGGGTTTTACCTAGTGCAGTTTATTAAACTGTGAGCCACATTTCTGATGTTTTAGCGGTGAGAGTGGATACCTTGCAAGGGCCCCCTGCACATCTTTTTTGCACTGACGTCAAAGTTAGCTGCAGACTTACACATGCATTATAGGGGTGAATGAAATCGTCATGTTATTCAGAATTCTTCCAATAGTTGTTCCATCCTCTTACAGTTTCTATATATGGCTTTAGGGACGTTTATGTTGATTTCTTGGATACTCTATGCATGCTTATGTTACTAATAATACAAGTTACTGCCATTTGAACTTTATCAGTGCCTTGTTCTGCCTTTCTGAATAAGACCTGTATCTATCATTGTCCAGTGCAACATATTCAGGTGGCATTTAAAATGGCCAACTTAATTAGAGACTCCTGGTGGCTTTTATAGTTTTCCAACATAGAGTTGACACCAGGTGTGTTTGCTAAGGTCAAAGGCATGTTCACAATTATTAAATAATAAACAATTGTTTGGTGATAGAATTGCGCTGGCACATTTAGACTGGATAACTTCAAACATGAATCCAATTTTCTTGTATTTAAGTTAATTTAACTTATTGCAGATGTACTTTTTTTTTAAATCACCAGTCGACTTTACCATATAGATATAATGGTACACAGATCAAGAAATTACATGTAGCTTATGGTTGGTTGACTATGAGTCCCATATTAACTTGTTTCCATTAAACCTTTTCACCTGTTGTATTTTTCTACCAATAGATTGTCATTATTATTATTCCCATCCAATTCTCAAATCCATATGCATAAAATATCAGTAGTGTTCCCATTTACGGTACAATGATTTAATTATACTAGTGGCTATTTTTAGAGAAACAGTTCAGGCTATGTAACATGATCTGCTGACCTGTTAGATGCCAGACAGCCTCACACTCAGTACCATTTTACTGAAATTTTCCATCCCACCCATGGGCCTAGTTACAAGATTAACATGTATGTAAACCCAACTGCTAAAATTTCATATACATTTTAACATGTTTATGTAATTTTTTTCATTTCAAAAGTAATTTTCAATATCTAAAATTTGGAAAGTTTATTTAAAAAAATGCCTGGAGACCCTGTCATGGAGGTCCTTGTTTAGGCACTACCTGTTATGGGGTGACGACGCTCTGTCTTTGTCTCTCTGTTGTGATCCTACGTGTTCACCCTGTCTGATGTGCATCCAATGGAGGGACAATTTCAACACACATTACGCAGTAGTGGTAGAATGCTGTAAACACCAAAATAAACCCACCAAAACAGGAAGTGACTGAAATGAGGTTGCAGGAGATTAGTGGCATTGAGACACAAAAAAGCATGAGAGAAAAGAAAAAGCAAGTATTCACAAATTGCATTTTTATGATACACTGTGCTTTAGGAAAATAAATGTCATTTACTTTGGGTTTACATCTACTTTAAGCCCCTGGGTGAGGCAACACTAGTCTATTCAGGATACTGGGTGTAAGATTGTCTGTCTCAAATACAGTATATACTGTACATTGATGGATCAATTCAAGTATACAGGTCCATTTATCTACATGTGAAATCTGATATGTTGGGTTAAATAGATCTGGAAAGCAGGCATTATAGTATAGGGGCATGTCTGTCGACAGATGAAGGAGTCTAGAGTGTTGGCTTTGGGAAGATACCCAAATCACCATGTGATGGATTGAGAAGGGATTGAAAATAATGGCTGCGGGAATGCATAGTTTGTGTAAGACAGAATGTTTTTTCTTTACTAAGAAATTAGGAGTTTAGTTTTTTTGAAACATCAATGTATTTTTTTTTTTAATTCTCGCCTATGGTTGCAAACTATGGTAATGACAAAACAGCAAAGCAAGACATGTAGGCAGTAAATGTCACAGCCAGGTTTTTGGATTACTCATAAGATGAAAAAGGTTGACCATCTCCCAAGATGCTCAGAACAAACCAAATGCTCTGAGCATCTTGGGAGGCTTATATTGGAGGTGGTTCAGGCAAATGCCACTTGGAAGACTTCTGCAAGGGATGTTTCAGTTGTATCACCAAATTTTCCCCTGAATGGCTTGGAATCCACAAAGAAGAACTTGAGGCTGTGGCAAGCCAAAATAATTCATTCTTATTTGTACCCATTTGTACCCATTTGTACCCATGACGCAAGACAAATACATTCAAAATGTTGAGGATGGCCACCATGGTAGTGAGTTATGCTAATGAATAAGCTAACTACCACGTGCAATATTCTTTAATCTACACCCAAATGTTGTCATTGAGCTGGTTTAACACATCCAATGAAATACATAGCAATACCCAGGACTGGACTGAATTTTTGCTTCTTTACATTTACATGCTAAATACCACAAAGAGTTATACAACGCAGATGGGTAATTGAAGCAATCTGCTTACAAAAAGGTTAGATGCAAAATGGCATGTATGATGTGCGTTTTGACCACTAAAGCGTTAAATATGACATTTATATAAATTTAAATTAGCCGCTGAATAATCAACATTTTTTTCACAAATTTTGACTATTATCTGGATACAAAACTGTAACATTTCCAATCAGTTTACCCAAAATGGGTAATAAATAAACCATCTACTTTCCTCAGTGCCTGCTGTGTTCCCAGAATGTCCATTGTTTGAAGCTCGCTCCAAGAACTGTAAACTTGATTTAGATAGTGAGCAGGTCCTGCAGGCTGGAAAGACTTGTGTTTTGTACATCTGGATATGGTTAAAGCAGCATTGCACACATATACAGGGAAAGTTATGATTTAACAAAGAAACTATGCACAGATTAGCATATAATAAAGTCAGGATAATAGAAGGGAATATTTATACAATGGTCTGCACCAGAACCTGATGTTCTGTACATGAATTATGTTATAGGGTCTACTCCTTACAAAAATATTTTGGAACACAATGTTGCTGTGTAGTCCTGAATACCATAATTGAGGGGCTGCTTGTTAACTGACCATTAGTATACAACTTATAACTTCAGTCTGCAGTTTTGTAAATACATTTCAGTGTTGCTGGTTGACATGAAAAGATGACCCTTAAACTGTTGACTAATACACAAAGCAGATATCCAGTGTTATGAGCTGATTTCATTCAAAACACCGCGCTTGTGACAAGTATAGAGATATGGCAGCACCACCAGGCTGCTGAATACATGACCAGCACTGTAAAACTGTCTTTCATTATGAATAATTAAAAGACAAGCATATCCACTTGATGTTGGTGAGTCTACCAATAAAGTTACTAAACTTCCTCTACTTTATCAGTGAAGACAACTAGACAAGACTATTAATCTAAATGTCTAAATCTAATGTCTAATTTAAAGTTGTCAACCATAATTTCAATTTTCAGTTATGATATTAATTTCCTGACCTGGGTAAGGCCAAACACAGAAGGAAAGTTGAAGAAGAGGAGAATATATCAACTACTCACCCATAAAAACATCCCTATAGTGTACCCCTTAGGATTAGAATATTTATGTTTGTTAGCTGTAAATCCTTTTAACCAATAAGTGTGCTAAATATGGGAGTATATTACATATGATGCCTGTATACACAGGTTGCTGTGTTTATACGTTTGCATTGCTGATCTGTCAGCAGATGTTGAAATGCAATGCGATCCTGTCAAACAAATTTGAGTTTAAAAACATTTGCTGGGAAGGACTTCTTGTGGTGGTTACACAGCCCTGAGCCAAGAACATTTGGATATGAGCTTCCAAACCTTCCTGGCTTGCATGTGTAATCAGAATCTTCCATTCTAGGTTCCATACTGGGAGACCTTTAATGAGATAGTCCTTAACAAAATGGTGTCCGAATGATATTCTAATATGTTTATAGCATATTGCTTCTGCACAATGCATTGAGAATCCACTTTTCCATTAAAAGATCTATTTTTGTTATAAAGTGTATGCAAAGCCCAGACTTCTCTTTTTAGTTTTAAATAGAGTAGGGAATGGTTAATGTTCTGTTGCCTCCCTCATATAGCCAAGGGTGGGCAACTCTGGCTCTCCAGTTGTGCTTTAACTACAAATCTCAATATGCCTCTGGGAGTTATGCCTGTAACGGTCAGCCTTGCAATGCCTCATTGGACTCATAAGCTGAAGGGCAGGAATTGGCCACCCCTGTCTTTGGCAGTCTCTCTCTCTCTCTCTCTCGCTCGTAGTTTCACATCAGCTGGATGGCCAGAGTTGCCCACCCCAGTTTTTCTCTCTTTGTATATATATATATTTTACATGTATTGCTTATTTTATGTTATATGTTTTACTTTTTTCACTAATTCAGACCTAATCCAGCAACAGATTAATTCTAATAGTGATCTATTGCTGGCTGCAAGTAGCCAGCAAAAGATCAGTATTGAAGTGATCTGCTGCTGCAGTGAAAGGAAGTTAAGGGCTGCTTCAGCTCTATATGTCCAGCAACAGATCAATTCTAATAGTGATCTATTGCTGGCTGCAAGTAGTCAGCAAAAGATCAGTATTGAAGTGATCTGCTGCTGCAGTGAAAGGAAATTAAGGGCTGCTTCAGCTCTATATGAGCCTCCATAATATCAGGAAATGCCGTGACATTACCGCAGAAGTATTGTGTTTTTAGTGATCTGCTACAAGCACTCTTATGGAGCACTGTGTAAAGCACCTGATAATTTCATCTTCTGTACCTAGTGCTGGATGCTGGCTGTCACTAACAGCTGGCATTTCTTGCTCACATACAGGAAGGGATTTACAGGAGCCGCATATTCCTGGTTCTCTTTTAATATGGCACTGGGACGAATAGCCGTTGTCTCTGTTCTGTTTTAAAATGGCACTTGGGACTCTTCCAGCACCAGCAGTTCACACTTGCACAGATTTGTGTCCCAGTGATTTTGTCCCATCAACAGAAATCAATGATGAAGGCCCCATAATTGCACATGCTGTGATCCATGGCGTATCCAGGGCATGGCACATACCCACATACCCTGGGTGTCACATGAAGATGAGGAGCTGCTCCATATGTCAGAGAAAGCTCGGCTACCCATGGAGACAGCTAACTTTTTTTTGCTATGGTCGGCGTTACCCCGAGCTCATGGCAACCAGTGACATCACTGATTGCCAGGAGCTGCGAAGAAACCCTAGCCAGAGCTGGGTGGTGCATTTTATAGCAAATATGCCTCTGGCAATGATTACTTGTGGATGATTGCACCTGGATGCAAAAGGGTGCTGAGAGGCATGAAGGTTCAGAGTCAAGGGTACTGAGTAAAGAAAAGTGCATTATTTGGGATGTTGGGGTAATGTGTCTGGGGTATATGGGTACTGGGATGCAGGAAGGCTTAAAGCCAGGGATGCTGGGTGAAAGATAGGTGCTGTATTTGGGGTGTTGGGGTGCAGTGTGAGGGCTGTTGGGAGGGAGGAAGGAAGTTTCAGAGTCAGGGGTGCTGGGTGAAAAAAAGGTTCTGTGTTGGGCCCCTTACTGTTCAATCTGTTTATAAATGACATAGAATTGGGGATTAAAAGTACTATTTGTTTGTTTGCAGATAACACCAAGCTATGTAGTGGAATACAGTCCTTACAGGATGTCTCCAACCTACAAGCAGATCTGAATGCACTGTGTGATTGGGCATCTATTTGGCAAATGAGGTTTAATGTTGATAAATGTAAAGTTATGCACTTGGGGACTAAAAACATGCATGCGTCATACACTCTAGGGCAGTGGTGGCGAACCTATGGCACGTGAGCCCAGGTTCAGGCCCCAAAACATTAAGGCAGCCGAGCTGTCTAATGTCAACGGGGAGAAATCGGCGGGCGGGCGAGCGAGCAGGAGGAGAAGGGGGCGGAGCGGCAGGGGGTGGAGACAGAGGGAGATGGGGGCAGAGATGAAAGAGGATGGGAGGAGACAGGGCCGGAGACAGAGTCAGATCGAGGCGGAGATGAGAGGACGAGAGCAGACGGGGATGGATCGGCATGAGACAGGGGGCGGAGACAGGGGGAGATGGAAGAGGCCTGTGAAGACTGAGGCAAAGGCAGAGACTGCGATAATTGCTCTGCCGCCTGCAAAGCCCACCACAGATCCTGCACAGTCCTTCTGAGATCTGGCACACTTCAGGGTCTCATGGGGGCTTTGCAGGATCTGTGTGGGCTCTGCAGCCCCATGGTGGGCAGAGCCCATTACAAATCCTGCACAGCCCCCCTGAGACCCTGCAGACTGCAGGGCCTCCAGCAGGCTGTGCAGGATCTGTGGGGTGCTTTGCAGGGTCTCGGGCCTGTGCAGGATCTGTGGTGGGCACTGCCCACCATAGACCCCGCAGAGCTCACCACAAATCCTGCTAAGCCCCCCTGAGACCACAACTTTCCTGCTATGCTAATAGCGGAACATGTCAAAAGCTGGATACAGTGTTTGCACTGTATCCAGCGACTGACAGGTCACGCAGAAAGTATTAAACAGGAAGGGGTGGGGTAAATGTAGTGGGGGTGCCCGAGTTTTGCCTTGCCTAGGGCAGCCCCAAACCAGAATACACCACTGCGTTCAGGGACCACCAATTGAAATAGATTCGACTGACCCGGATTGCCTTGGTATGCGATCCGGGCCAGTCACAATTAGGCAGCGGCAGCCAATAAATAGGTAGGTTAGACGGCTGCTTGATCCTCGCTAGGACCACGGGAGGCCCCCGCAAGAGGCGGTCTAATCTGCCTGTTTAGAGGTCACCGCCGCTGCCTGATTGTGACCGGCCCGACTACAGAGGCGATTCGTGATGTTCGGGTCCCCCGTGAGAGCCGTACAAGGCCGTAAGGCAGTGATGTTGAATGTTTCTTAAACCCGAGCGCCCAAACTGCAATACTAAACTTATTTTCAGCGCTGGCACTTTGAGATACATAAATTGATTTTGCGTCACAGTTTGGGCACTCGGGTTCAAAAAGGTTCGCCATCACTGCTCTAGGGGGAGTATGTTTGGGGGAGTCAATGATGGAGAAAGAGCTGGGTGTTCTGGGAGATCATAGACTGAATAATAGCATGCAATGTCAAGCAGCAGTTTCTAAAGCAAGCAAAATACTTTCTTGTATTAAAAGTGGTCTAGACTCCAGAGATAGAGACACAATCCTGTACAAAGCATTAGTAAGACCTCATCTGGAATATGCAGTTCAGTTTTGGGCACCAATTCACAAAAAGCATGTTGTGGAACTGGAGAAGGTGAAATGAAGGGCAACTAAACTCATAAGAGGCATGGAAGAGCTCAGCTATGAGGAAAGATTAACTGACCTGAATTTGTTCTCTCTGGAGAAGAGGTGATTAAGGGGGGACATGATCCCCATGTGTAAATACATAAATGGTCCATATAGGGAGCTTGGTGCCAAATGATTCACTTTAAGGTCACTGCAAAGGACAAGGGGGCACCCTTTGTGTCTGGAGGAAAAGAGGTTTAACCTTTGCATACGGAAAGGATTCTTCACAGTTAGAGCTGGGAAAATGTGAAATAGACTCCCCCAGGAGCTAGTTCTAGTTAATTGTTTAAAAAAAAACCTTGATGTTTTCTTATTTGCACAGAATATTACTGGATATTGAGTTCTTAGGTAGGTATATTAAAGTGTTATTAAACCCTCATTTGGTTTTGCATATATCTACTGCTAGCAAGCAGTAGATATAAGCAAAATGATAGAAAAAAAAACTTTTTCAAAGGGTTAATACTTACCTGTGTCTCCGCCGCGTGTTCCTGTCCGAACATCTGAAAATTTCTTGGGCGGCCGCAAAGGATCTTGGGGCGGGCGCATGCGCAGTTCAGATGTTCACCAGGGAGACAAGGAGAGACACAAGGTAAGTATATGGAGAAGTGTGCACCCGCACAGACTCCGTGGGACATCAGAGAAGAGGAGGACAGAGGAGTCAGCGCTGGAGGGACAGCTAAAAACTAAAGGAAAGAAGAAGATGGTCGGATTAAGAGGCATAATTTAAGATAAATCCTTACATTAGCACTGTGGGGGGACTTTTGCCCTTAATGTCCCTTTAAGATTGTTGATCCTGGGAATATCCGATTGCCTTATGGGATCAGGAAGGAATTTTTTTCCCCTATTGGAGCAAATTGAACCATGCGTTAAAGGTTTTTTTTGCCTTCTTCTGGATCAACAGTGGGTAGTTGGGGGCATAGCATTCTGTTTAGGCTTTTCTTTTCTTTTTTTTTTCATATAGGTTGAATGGACATGTGTCTTTTTTCAACCTGACTAACTATTTAATTATGTAATTGAGGTGCAGTGTCAGGGGTTCTGGCAGAAGAAAAAAAAAGTAGTATATACAGTGTTGGGGTACAGTTCCAGGCGTCCAGGGTGAAGGAAAGGCATAGTATCTGGGGTGTTGGGGTGCAGTGTCAGGGCTGCTGGGTGAAGGAATGGTGTGGTATCTAGGGTGTTGGGGTGCAGTATCTGGGGTGCTAGGTGAAGGAAAGGTGCAGTATCTGGGTTACTGTGTAGTCAGGGTGCAGTGGTGGTGGTGCTGGGGAGCAGGCAGAAGCAATTTCAGGATACAGAGTGCCAGGGGAACTGGGTTCTTCATAGGCTTGAATGTACAAGCTATCTACTTGTAAGCCTGTATACTGACTTCTCTGACTGAGCAACACCCAATTAGACTGCAGGGTCTCAGGGGGTCTCTGCAGGATATGTGGGGAGCTTTGCAGGATCCGTAGGGTGCTCTGCCGCCTGCAAAGCCCACCACAGATCCTGCACAGCCCCTCTGAGATCTGGCAGACTTCAGGGTCTCATGGGGGCTTTGCAGGATCTGTGTGGGCTCTGCAGCCCCATGGTGGGCAGAGCCCATTACAAATCCTGCACAGCCCCCCTGAGACCCTGCAGACTGCAGGGCCTCCAGCAGGCTGTGCAGGATCTGTGGGGTGCTTTGCAGGGTCTCGGGCCTGTGCAGGATCTGTGGTGGGCACTGCCCACCATAGACCCCGCAGAGCTCACCACAAATCCTGCTAAGCCCCCCTGAGACCACAACTTTCCTGCTATGCTAATAGCGGAACATGTCAAAAGCTGGATACAGTGTTTGCACTGTATCCAGCGACTGACAGGTCACGCAGAAAGTATTAAACAGGAAGGGGTGGGGTAAATGTAGTGGGGGTGCCCGAGTTTTGCCTTGCCTAGGGCAGCCCCAAACCAGAATACACCACTGCGTTCAGGGACCACCAATTGAAATAGATTCGACTGACCCGGATTGCCTTGGTATGCGATCCGGGCCAGTCACAATTAGGCAGCGGCAGCCAATAAATAGGTAGGTTAGACGGCTGCTTGATCCTCGCTAGGACCACGGGAGGCCCCCGCAAGAGGCGGTCTAATCTGCCTGTTTAGAGGTCACCGCCGCTGCCTGATTGTGACCGGCCCGACTACAGAGGCGATTCGTGATGTTCGGGTCCCCCGTGAGAGCCGTACAAGGCCGTAAGGCAGTGATGTTGAATGTTTCTTAAACCCGAGAGCCCAAACTGCAATACTAAACTTATTTTCAGCGCTGGCACTTTGAGATAAATAAATTGATTTTGCGTCACAGTTTGGGCACTCGGGTTCAAAAAGGTTCGCCATCACTGCTCTAGGGGGAGTATGTTTGGGGGAGTCAATGATGGAGAAAGAGCTGGGTGTTCTGGGAGATCATAGACTGAATAATAGCATGCAATGTCAAGCAGCAGTTTCTAAAGCAAGCAAAATACTTTCTTGTATTAAAAGTGGTCTAGACTCCAGAGATAGAGACACAATCCTGTACAAAGCATTAGTAAGACCTCATCTGGAATATGCAGTTCAGTTTTGGGCACCAATTCACAAAAAGCATGTTGTGGAACTGGAGAAGGTGAAATGAAGGGCAACTAAACTCATAAGAGGCATGGAAGAGCTCAGCTATGAGGAAAGATTAACTGACCTGAATTTGTTCTCTCTGGAGAAGAGGTGATTAAGGGGGGACATGATCACCATGTGTAAATACATAAATGGTCCATATAGGGAGCTTGGTGCCAAATGATTCACTTTAAGGTCACTGCAAAGGACAAGGGGGCACCCTTTGTGTCTGGAGGAAAAGAGGTTTAACCTTTGCATACGGAAAGGATTCTTCACAGTTAGAGCTGGGAAAATGTGAAATAGACTCCCCCAGGAGCTAGTTCTAGTTAATTGTTTAAAAAAAAACCTTGATGTTTTCTTATTTGCACAGAATATTACTGGATATTGAGTTCTTAGGTAGGTATATTAAAGTGTTATTAAACCCTCATTTGGTTTTGCATATATCTACTGCTAGCAAGCAGTAGATATAAGCAAAATGATAGAAAAAAAAACTTTTTCAAAGGGTTAATACTTACCTGTGTCTCCGCCGCGTGTTCCTGTCCGAACATCTGAAAATTTCTTGGGCGGCCGCAAAGGATCTTGGGGCGGGCGCATGCGCAGTTCAGATGTTCACCAGGGAGACAAGGAGAGACACAAGGTAAGTATATGGAGAAGTGTGCACCCGCACAGACTCCGTGGGACATCAGAGAAGAGGAGGACAGAGGAGTCAGCGCTGGAGGGACAGCTAAAAACTAAAGGAAAGAAGAAGATGGTCGGATTAAGAGGCATAATTTAAGATAAATCCTTACATTAGCACTGTGGGGGGACTTTTGCCCTTAATGTCCCTTTAAGATTGTTGATCCTGGGAATATCCGATTGCCTTATGGGATCAGGAAGGAATTTTTTTCCCCTATTGGAGCAAATTGAACCATGCGTTAAAGGTTTTTTTTGCCTTCTTCTGGATCAACAGTGGGTAGTTGGGGGCATAGCATTCTGTTTAGGCTTTTCTTTTCTTTTTTTTTTCATATAGGTTGAATGGACATGTGTCTTTTTTCAACCTGACTAACTATTTAATTATGTAATTGAGGTGCAGTGTCAGGGGTTCTGGCAGAAGAAAAAAAAAGTAGTATATACAGTGTTGGGGTACAGTTCCAGGCGTCCAGGGTGAAGGAAAGGCATAGTATCTGGGGTGTTGGGGTGCAGTGTCAGGGCTGCTGGGTGAAGGAATGGTGTGGTATCTAGGGTGTTGGGGTGCAGTATCTGGGGTGCTAGGTGAAGGAAAGGTGCAGTATCTGGGTTACTGTGTAGTCAGGGTGCAGTGGTGGTGGTGCTGGGGAGCAGGCAGAAGCAATTTCAGGATACAGAGTGCCAGGGGAACTGGGTTCTTCATAGGCTTGAATGTACAAGCTATCTACTTGTAAGCCTGTATACTGACTTCTCTGACTGAGCAACACCCAATGTGGCTTAGGCCCCTGGACTGCATCTCCCACTGATCTGTAAGTACAGGTATTGCCATTGGTAATGGCAATACCTGGCAATGAAAATAAAACAGACCTGCAACTTTTTTTAATGCACCACAATGAAAGTGACATGTAAAACATACAAACTGTACCTTCAAACGTGCTAATATTTTGGCATATTGTGGCAGACTTACCTACCGAAGGCGTTCCCTCCAGTGCTGTGTCTCCTCCCTCGCTGGTGCTTTCATCTTTGTCCGGATCTTCTTCCGGGTTTCCAGTCATCACCCACTTGATTGCCTGGGCCCTGATGACATAACTCCTGCTCATGTGCGTGGGAATTGCTTCATCTCTGCATTTATTTTTTAACCTTACTTACACTATAAGGTGTCTCTTTAAGGTAAGAAAGGATCCTGATGTAAGTGTGTGTTTAGGCTTCAGTAGAGTCTTGCATTCTTTTGTTAGACAAATTTTCATAAATATTAACAAAACATTGAACATTTTTCACTAAAGTGATTCCAAAGCTGGGAATGAGACACACTTAGTTAGAATGCTAAGTTGATAATAAACACTTTTATCTCTTGTTTGATAAATAAATGGGTATTATTTTAATTCTAAGCAATTTTTCCTGGCCGTTGCATTGTAGCAAGGAACAGTTAATACTGTAATCAGAAGCTGCATCCAGACTACCGATAATAAGTTTCATCTCTCTTTCTTTTAGGAAGAGATTATTTACCCTAAAGGCAGCTAGGAGATGTAAAGTGTTCCCTGCTGAGCCTGAACTGACAGCCTCAGTAAATATTGTGAGAGAAAAGCTGAATATAAGAGGCTGGTTAAGGGGAAATAGGAGGAAGGCAGAAAGAAAGACACAGAGATAGAGGAGTGAGGAGAGAAGGAGAAAGGTAAACAGAACGACGATGGAGAGAAATTCTAATGAAAGCACCACATTAAAGTTGAAGAACAAGAGAGTGAAAAAATAGTCGCATGCAGATGTGAGCTAGTAGCTGTTAGCAGAACTGATATAGTGGTATAAAGGTACACAGTGTAATGGAAAAATATAAATTAGTAACTGGAGCGAGGAGAAAAATGAGATCATAAGTGAAACCAGGAAAAAGAGGCTACAAAGGATCACAAACCCAGAGAGCAAATGATGACAGTACAGAGAAGGGGTGAGAATATCACCAGGGAAACTGTAAGGTTATGAATATAAGACCCTGAGAAGGTACATGGAGACATTAAGGGGTATTTATCAAGCTGTTTGCATTCTGTGGTTCATTCTTTTGTGCAGAATAAGCTGCAAACAAAATACAATTAGCGGTCATAAGCTTGTGAACTGATATCCCTGGGCAATGCTAGTTCATATGACTGCATTGCTGAAGATGTATATTGTTCTTTCTTGACTGAATTTAATGAGATGATTGAATTGATTGGTTAAAAGAAACAGTTTCTTCCCGAACAGGGATATATTCAGCAAGACACAGCAACGTAGGTTAGCATAACGTCTGTTCTTCTCAAAGACAAAAGCTGGCCATTCACCTAAAGATTTTCTGCAGATTTTCTATGGTCAGATTGAAAAAGTGCAACATATTCATCCATCTACGCTAACCTGTGTGGATGGAGGAAACTCCCACTGGGCCAAGCGTCAGTATCTTCCTAGTCAGGCCCCACTGGCTGTCAAAATACCTGAACACTCTGATTGAATACAGGCATTGTTCAGGTGTTTTGAGACTGAAGCTTGGCCCAGTAGCACTTTTTCCATCTGACCACAGAAAATCTGCAGAAAATCTATAGGTGTATGGCCAGCTTTAGGGTCACATACATGTTACAATCCCACTCTATAATCTTTGTACAATGAATTTTAGATTTATCAAAGCTATATGATATAATGGCCTACCTAATCTATCCAATCAATTTGCATCCTATCATCCAGGTCCTTGCGCTACATAGTTGTTGGTAGGTCTAAAGCAGATTGCACCATCAGATTGCAATATGGAGAGCTTAAAGTGACTCTAAACTCAGGAGTTAAAACTTAAAAATGAATTCACCTATCTTAACTATTAACAAAAATGTATCTTATTTGTGTATCACTCGGCTGTAGATCCTCAAATCATCTTGTGAATTGGTGCTGACACTGCCCTTCCTTCTGGAGGGTGGCTACTTTTATTCCCCATGGTCCCTGTGTGTTTTGTAAAGTAGCCACCACTCCAAGCTCGCTCCTATGATGGACTACAATCTCATTAACAGAATTAGTAAACTGAACGTGAGATTGTAGTCTATCACAGGAGCAAGCATAGAGCTTGGACACATCCGAATTTCCGAATCCCAATGCATCCGAATATGTCCGAATCCAAATTTCCGTTTCCGAATTTCAGATCACGTCCGAATGTCTTTTCTGGCCAATCAGATGTGGGGGGTTTTCGGTTTGATGCATCCGAATGGGTCTGAACATGAATTTTCGTTACGGCAACATAGGAGCCATATACAGTATATACATATAATTCTAAAGCTAGACCTGAATGACATTCGGGATCCGAATTTCCGAATGGCATTCGGTAGTTCTCGAATGCCATTCGAGTCTGGGAGCCATATACATATATTACTAAAGCTGAGGCTCCCAGACAGGGGCGGATCCAGAGTCTATTCTCGGGAGGGGCACTGCCAGAAAATTAAGTAGATCCCTGGATCCAGACAAGCCCAGCCTCCTTGCACAGCCATATCGGGCAGCTCCCG
This sequence comes from Nanorana parkeri, assembly GCF_000935625.1. Lineage (NCBI taxonomy): Eukaryota > Metazoa > Chordata > Amphibia > Anura > Dicroglossidae > Nanorana > Nanorana parkeri. The sequence goes on along the minus strand of NW_017308330.1, from coordinate 132,117 downwards.
GGAAGGACAGGTGCTGCGTATGATTAGTATGCAGCCGTACACCCCCCTATGCTCACCCGCCCAGCACGTCCCTACGGGTGCATGTTTCCTTGCTCGGACGCAGACAGGATCCATCCTGTCAGCATACGGGTACTCTCACCCGCACCGATGTACAGGACGGGTGAGCGCAAGGCGGCGTACGGCTGCGTAGTCCCATAGAGAAGAATGGGGGCTGTGTACTAATCACATGTAGCACCTGTCCTTCCCAGGAGCTGCCCGATACGGCCGTGCACACAGCACGGAGCTGAACGTGCTGGTCGATTCCAGTGTGAATGAGCCTTACATGTCCCCAGGAACATAAAATAAAACATTTTTGTTTTTTAATACTCACCTGATGCCTGGATCCACCAACAAGCCCTTAAAAATGTTCCTGGATTTAAAAAAACTGGTCACCTTACCCTGGTGGTCAGTGGGGGCTCTGGTTGGTAGTGAGTGCTCTCCTGTGACCGCACCAGCCAGTTTGCCCACAGCTGATCCCGTCACTGAACTCCCTGCGCTAAATGAAGCCCCCGGCCGCAGGTGCAATGGTTCCCTCCCTCCACCGCCTCTCTGCCACCTGCACTGCTACAGATGCGGCTCTCTAATCGCGCAGCCGCACGCTTCTCAAGGGTATACCGAGGCGATCCGGGCTGGCTGGAGCAGGCAGATGCGGCCTTCTAATCAGGTATGTTAGAGGGTTGCACCCTGGGGCCTCCCGAGTACCCCTTGAGGAGTGAGCGGCCGCACGATTAGAGAGCCGCATCTGTAGCGGTGCATGTGGGAGAGAGGCGGCGGAGGCAGGGAACCATTGCATTTAGTGGGGGGGGGTGACGCCCGCGGGCCCTCGGCTGGTGGTATTCAGCATTTGCCCCCCCCCCTGGATCCGCCCCTGCTCCCAGACCCGAATGGCATTCGGGAGCTCCCAAATACCATTCGGAAATTTGGATCCCGAATGCGATTCGGGTCTAGGAGATTCAGCTTTAGTTTCTAAGATCTGTATATGGTTTTCTGTGGTATTCGCAATGGATATTCGTAAACTCATCCGAAACTAACAAAGATTTCGATTTCTTCCGATTCCTGAACCGAATTGAATTTCGGATCTGAATCCCGAAATAACGAAATATCTGACCAAACCAAATTTTGCCGCAACTTACATGTCTAGGATTTAGCTCCTGAGTATAGTGTCACTTTAACTTTAACAGTGCCTCACTGCTTCTCAGATGAGGCCTCCAGTCTGATTTAGATTTCTGTCTCTTCAGGCACAGTCAGGCCTACCAACACACAGCCTCAGCAGCACTGGCCAACACAGGGCCCTTGTCTAAATGCAGCCTGTTCAATTTCTGGACCAAACTTATGTGACCACAGTTGGATCACTCAATTAGGGTTGTTTGATCAAGATTGTCAGGCACTGCTTCCTTTCCAGAACTCTACATCAATACAGCTATGTAATAGTGAATATTTTAAAATGTTAATTGTGCCTAGGGAGTATCTTTGAAAAATATACCCTTTGTTTGGAATTCCTCCTGAAAAATAGCAGTGCACTTCCTGGTATGTGAGGGTGCCTAAACACCACTGTCCTAACAGCCGCATAGCTGTATATCAGCCTCTGACTGCTAGTCTCAGGATCTTTGGTGATGTCACTACTGTGCTGCTTACTGTTCTCTTTGCTGGTGGCTATGACATGAAATAGCAAAGGCCTGCCTCTACTAAAATGGCTGCCTTCACACAGTGATACAGTGTAAAGCAAGGCATGGTAAGTCAGTAATTGGAAAACGTTCAGCTGCAGGGAAACCACATAAAATACAAGTGAGGCTCATTGCTAGAATTGTGAAAGGGCACATTTGAGCATCCGAAGCACAGCTGCACTAAATTGTGGGTCTGGGCAAATTGCGCTAACAATGGAAGAGGCTTATAGTGGCATGATGCAGGGTTCAGGAATATGTAACGCACAGTGCCCAGGGGTCAGGGGTTCATATCACACAGACTGGCCCTCTCTCACCCCTCCCTTAACTGGGACAAATTTCCTCCCAAAGCCTCCAAGCAATAATTCTGCCCATACAAAAGTTTCCCCCTCCTCCCAATACCAATCCCCCACTCCCACTAATCCCAAATCTCTCTTAAGCTATATCTGCCCACAGCAAAATTCCTCCTCCCCTTTCTCAAATGTACTAACCAGACCTTATATGCAGTGGTATGTATTAAAGCAGAAGCCTAGGAGTTTCATAGGCTCTGGCAGATGTGTTCACATAATATCCAATGTTTTGAAATGGGGCATCTTCAACCCCCCATGGAACTTATGTAGGAACATGGCTCTCTGTGGGAGTCTAGGTTTGTGGTGGTCCCAGATAAAACGTGTAACTTTTACTTAAAGACTCCTGGCTACCTTGTTGGGAATCTTGACTGATAAGACCCTGAAAAAATACAGAACTTTGGACAAGAGTGTAATTTTAAGTTTTGAGAGTTTTGAGCAGTAATAGGGCATCATAAAAATTAGTTAATTGAATACCCAGAGATGGGAGGGAGCTAGAGTTCCATTGGAAATTGAAAGTCATCTGAACTGAAGATACCAAGGAATGGGGAGGGATATGCTAAGAGCTATGGGTTCTGCATTGTTAACTGTCAGGCCTGAAAGACTAGCAAACCTCGGAAAAACAACAATAAGTTTGGGTAATGAGATGAGGGAGTTAGAGATATAAGGAAGAGCATTATTCGGAAAGAAACATAATTTGTGAGATGTACCTGCAAGGTCCATGCTTGAGATATTTATATTGCTACACATCATCTGCGCTTGAGGCTCTATTGCCAAGGTGAAGAGAAGGAGGAAAAGCGGCCAGTCTTGTCTGGTTTTCACGGGGTATGGAGTACAGGAAAGAGATCCAGCTAATAAAGTGCCGACCAAAGCCCCATTTGCATTTGATATAAATGTAGAGTAATATTGTGGGTATGCTGCATCATCAGGCTAGGTAGGTTGATAGGGTTATCGTACGGATATTGTCACTAGCGACCGGTGGGCATAAAGCCTACTTGGGAAGGCCAGTGAACTCCCGGTAGTATAAGACTGAGAAGCTATCTATCCCTTTTTTTCTTGTGTGGGCTAAGTGATTTGTTGGCCATTTGCACCTCCTGGTCCGTTATTGGGCTGTCAACAATTGCCTCTTGGCAATCTGATAATGTGGGAAAGTCAAGCTGGGTGAAGATTTGATCAGCCATGTCAGTGGGAAATTGGCCAGAAGGAGCGTAGAGATTGTATAATAATTGTTGATGCGAAATGTCTAAAATTTTCATAGGGTCACAGGTATAAGTGCCTATCTCCGTGTGGAACATAAAAGGTGTAAAGATGAGAACAAAGTTGGGTAGCCTGCTAGCTAGGGAAAATAATGTTTCCATAACAATGGGTTTGTGGGCTTTCCATAGCATAGGGTTTTGGTTTTGCATAATATACTCTTGGATGTAGGATTTAATGCTGAGGCAAAAGGTTAATGCTAATGGGGAGTCTAGTCAATGCCCAGGTGTTTGGGCTGCGCTTAGGGACAAGTGTGGAAAGTTGTATGGACATTGCAGCATGATAGGACCAAGTGACTGGGTGCATGCAGTTGAAAATTTCAGCACAGACTTCAATACATTAATGCATATGACTGAACTTTCTATGATAAATGCTATTGTATATACCCAGGAAGATGCATTTAGGGAGGTGTTGAGAAGACTTGTCTAGTGATGATGTTTAAAAATGTTGTGCAAAAGAAAGAAACTCTTGTGGTATCTATGTACAGTATATAATGAAAAACAATTAGCTTACAATATTTTTAATGCACTTTTCCTTCCTTCCTTCCCATTTAAAAAGTGGCTGTAATATTTATTTCAGCTTACATAATCCTACCCCAGAAGATTCTCCTCCTGAACCAAAACATGCTTAGATGCAATTGTGCTTTCAGAATGTGGGTTAGTTTGGGCTACTTACTGGTCCACTCTGCAATCTCAATAATTAGTAATGCATTGAGCAGAGAAGACTTAAGCTGGTACTATCCTGTTCAACAACTATAAAGAACTGACACCCTTACAATAAGGTGGAATAGGGTTTCTTCATGAAAACAACAAGCTGTCATTTTATCTTTTCAGCACAGGGCCTTTGTGTTTTTGTAGTTAGGAGTGGTATTTGTATCTGTAATTGTGATTATTATATACTTAATACATAACTTTTTAACTAGATACTTGTGGTTCTCCCATCACTTTTGAGCATAACACACATAAAAATAAAACAAAAGTTGTCGACTTTCCTTATATAGTAATAAGAATGCAGAACTAGCCTGGTCAGTATTCAGGTTATATACAGTATATACTGGAATGGTACCATGAGATATAGACTAGTGAGTGCAGAGGACTGCAGGTAAGGAGGACATCGAAAACTCTCAAAATTAACATGATCTATGATCATTTTGAACACATCATGTAAAATTCGGCAAATCCCACAAATGGAGTTCGGCAAATCCCACAAAATGTTAGTTAAATCTGAACTATGGGTAAATTGCACTGATGTCTATAAGGCCTCATTCACACTGCTGTGCGTATACGCGCATTGTACCATATGCAACACATGCAAATAAATGGCTCCATACACATAGCCGCATATGGAACCGTATATTTGTGTAGCATATATATGCGCAAAAACAGAATGGAACAGAGATGCGTCCGGGCAGTGTATTTATGCGCACATACGCGTGTTTACATGCGTATAGCACATTAAAAATTCCATTACGAGTGATGCATTCTGGGATTGCATATAGTGCACGCATATACGGATATACGCGCATAGACGCTTGTATATACGCCCATAGACGCTCGTATATACGCGCATAGATGCGTATATACGCAACATACAATTTTGCTTGCGTTGTGTGTAAATGAGGCCTAAGGAGCTAATCTTGATAGTCAATTCTGGCAATTTGTGGGCTAATAGATAAGCAATCCTCAAAAAAAAAAGACATTGACAGCTGGACTAATAAAAACAATAGAAAATGTACTGCACTGGCTTTGAGGGTGACGTAGAAAATACACAAATCCTTTAAATTTCAAGGTTAGGGAATGCATTAGCGCTGTATATAGTATTACAGAATAGCATGATTTTTTTCATCACTTTTGAGAGAAAAATTCAGGTCCCCTCTGCTGATTGACAGCAGCAGTGGGTGGGTGCATTACCTAGTTGGCTATTGGCTATTGCAAAGTGCAATAGCCAATAGGAATCTAGCTATGCATTCGTATGCCTTTTTTTTCTTTTCTGACTGACGACGGGCCGCGGCTCCCGATGTCAAAGAAGAAAAAAAAAAACGATCGCAGGGAAAGGATTATCTGCTCGATCGAGCAGATAAACCTTTCCGGGAGGAAGTGTTTCTCTTCCGGGCGGCCGGGAGCCGCTTTCTAATAGCGGGAGACTCCCGTAGCGTCCGGGAGAGTTGGGATGTCTGGAAACTAGGCCAACACACTGCAACCAATCTCAACAGAGCTATCTACATTGACTTGACATTAGCTGATTGCTGATTGGCTGCCAAGGTACATCACTCATAGTATTTTGTTATTGTTGATGCGGAAATACAAAAGAAGCAAACAGGACAAGAACACGACATAAAAGAATAAAGCATCAACCAATGATGCAAGGTAAGATAAAGGAGCATAGGGTAAAGGGTTTGTTGATAACAAGGAGGATGAATCATGGTCCTAGTAGAAAGGTAGTTCTAAGAAATAGCAAAAGCATATGAAAAAGGTATAGAACAGAATGACAGGAAATATAGACAAACTAGAAGGGGATAAGAGGAGGTGTGACAAAGCAATGCATCAAAGCACAAAAAAATCTAATTCTGCAGCTCTCTGCGTCACATATAGGAGGCCTGGTAATCCAGTCTCCTACGTTAAATGCAGAGTGTTTGTCAGGATTATTGCACTGCCTCCCACCTGCCATAGAAAAAAACAGGGAGAAAAATGGTGCTCAGGGGTCAGAACAAGATACATCCCTCTAATCCTTGTGCCAAGTAATATCTGCTGTGATAGCTGTCTAAAATAACTCACTGACTCACAAGATGCTAAAAGGACAAACGACCTTGATACACAGACTATAAGACGTGCAGTTCAGATGACTCAGTTTAACCCTATAGCTGTTGGCTCTGCATGCCTATAGGTTTCTGCTCTCCATTGATGAGTGCTTTGTTTTCCTCCAGATTCTTTTTCCTCTAGGAGTGACAATCCAGTCCATTTTTTATAACAGAAATAAATTGCGGGGTCTCATTAAATAAGACATATTACTATTCAGTCTGTTAGCACATTTTCTGAAAACAATTTTGATATTTGGATTGATACATTGGATTGGTGCATTATGACAAAAATATTAGTAAGAGTGATAACCACTGTTAGTTCTCTCAACAGAGGCTTAACAAACTGTTGTGGTGTCCCCTAGCAAACACAGTAAGGAGCCATTCAGGTTCCATTTACAACTAGGTGTTTTGTCGCTCAAACCTAAGCATGAAAAAACGCTCAAGACAAGGAATCCCATTCATTTAGATGGCCCCTGTTCACACCTGAGCGTTTTGTAGCAAGCAGAAAAATGCCTGTCACTGGAAAAAGTACAATAGCTACTTTTTTGGCAGATTACAGTGCTTTTTGGCCCCACAGACTTCAATGGGAAACTTTGTGTGACAAAATGCGTGACACAACTCACAGGTGTGAACAGGTGCCATTGAAACGAGTGAGTGTTTTGTTGCTCAAAGGTAAGGTGTGAATGGGGACACAGAGTATTGAGTTGCCATATCGTGTGTTACACCAATACACACGGCTCTTTGTGTGGTGTGTTGTGGTGCCATTCAGGGTGAATGGCACTTCAATGCATTTTACAGTAGTAGCTAATTCAGATCTGAAGGCAGCACACCACAGGACACATACCAATGTTTTGTGGTGCACTGTGGTGTAAAAATATGTAGTTTTTGGTCCATTGCTGTGTATCTCAGCCCCTTCATAATGTATGGGCTGCCTTAACAAAACTCTACATAATAAGCATTAACATAATGCGGTCCCTTATGGGCCTCTGCCTCTTTACTCTTCATCACAAAGACAATGCTTAGAGTAGTACATAATACTGTTTGCTTTCATAGCAATTGTTTGGAGGTTCTAAAACTGTATATACAGTCATTTTATCCAAATGTATTTAGCACATGCTATTGCTACCTGCATAAATCACGATGTAGCCAGAAAGTGCTGGGTCCTCTCGCAGCTGGGCCCCAGAGCAGTCACATGTACTGCTATAGTTATGGCTATACCTATACCCTTGTCTCTAAAAAAAGTTGTGCCTGGTTTGTCTCTCCAGTTTTTAAAGCTGTGATGACTGCTAGCATGAAATGTAATCGATCTCCTCGACCAGGCCACCAAATTAATTTGTTGAAGGTAAATATAAGCAAACGTGGCCCTTAGGACTTACTGGTCACAAGTTGCCCAGGTTGTCCAAATTTATCTTGGGAAATGAATGTCAGCAGGCTACCCCCTGCCTCAATCAATTGAGTGTTAGATTGTAACTTTAACATCAGTCTTCCAACATGCACCTGGACAGCATAGGCAACTTATGACAGGGAGTGCTGGTAATTTAATGAATTATACAGTATATCAATCCTTCCCATGGGACTGTGCACTGTTGATGTTTAGACTTTGAAACATAACTTTTAGCTAATTGTTTTTTCTTCCTAGCTAATTAAAAAAAAGAAAACAAAAGAAAAAAAAGGTCTAATTGCAATTCACAGTTCTTTTTATCCACAAGATATCCCCAGTCTTTGGGTTGATTGACATTGATTTACAGTATATTGATACAGGGATCAGTGCTGACATCATCACATCAGCACAGCTCTCTGCATCTAAAGGGCCAGCCACCACCAGCAGAAAGCTGAGGAGGAAGAGGACCCAGTGCATCACATGAACGGCATGAAGATTTAAAAAGGGGGAAATATATTACAAAATAAAGCATTCTTCAAAGTATTCCAGCGGGGCAGGGGGGTGATCTGCTAGATGGGGGTTGACCATGGAGTTGGGCTTTAAGATCACTAAAATTTAAGACAGGATTGATATTCACAAACTTGCTGTGTTCCCAAGGCCAATGTTTAAGGACCACCTAGGCTAGGGTATGTACCAAAAAAACTTAACACTGAGTCATTTAAAGTAATGTGGTCTGATCGATCATTTGTAACCTGTGAAGATGCCTTCACACTGAAAGTTTGCTAACTGTTAAAACCACTTTGTTGTAAATTGTTTTTTTAAGTACCCTGTATCAGGAATGATACTTCCCTTCCTCTCATTTCATTTCCACCCACTGGCTGCTATCTGAATAAACTCTGCAGAGACAAAGAAGTGACATAGAAGAGTTCATTGAAAAGTCTACTGCGTGTAGAGAATTTGTGCAGTTTTTTTATGCGGTACCCCTAACCCTCTCTCCCCAAGACAATTGAGCCAAAAAATTGCAAGTGCGTCTGTGAGTTGTTTGGGTTTAGCTAAAGGGTATATCACGAGTAGGGATTTTTTTTAGGAGGGTCCGTAAAAATCCAGCAGCTCATAAGGGGGTCATTGATTCAGTGCAGCCCACCTGATAATATTTTTAACTTGCTGCTAATTCCAGCAATCTTGGCTGTGAGGCCCTTCCTGGTATTGCACAGCCTTTTCCTATGGGTGAGCCATATTCTGCTGGGTGGCTATATGCTGCCATGTATACAGCTCACCCATGGTTATGAATTGGGCCATGGGGCACATTCGCAGGACCCAAGCAAGCTGATTCTTTGCAAAGGCATCTAAAGACTACAAGTTGCCATGTCAGCAAAAATACAAAGGCAAGGTACACTGTAGTCCCCAGCAGGAAACCTGCCCTGAAAAATGCCTTCCGTTAATATATTTCCTGACCTGTGTTATGAGGTTTATTTTTCTAAGACAGATTCAAATTGTTGCAATGTGATAACACGTGGTAAAACATGTGCTTTACCACGCATTACTGCAACAAACAGCAACACATTTATCGCAGTGCACTGTGTTATACTGTCATTCATTTTGAATGGCATCCCCATACAATAAACCAATGCACTTGCATTGCAGCACACCCACACCACAACATAGTACATTGTGTTGGGGCAAAGTGTCCTGGGAAACAGTGCAGGTCCAATTTTTGATGAGTTGGTAGCTCATTCAATTGAATAGGCTAGCCTAAAACAACACAGGTTAATAGGTATTCATTAAGTCACTGCAATGCAGCAGGAATATATGAATAAACTCTTAGATTTTATACTCCTTTGGGGATTTAATTTAATATTTTTAACAAACATTTTCAGCCTCAGTTTGTTTGTTTTTTTTACTTTTTTTTTAGAATTCCTTAAATGTTATAATTTCTATTTTAGTATTAACTAAAAAAACAACATTATTTTATGGCATATCTAAGATTTCACTGGCCAGGGAACAGGTATAGAGAGAAAAATCTCTGACTTTTTTTTATCTTGTATGCTTGTCCTGATTCAGTGATGTATGTGAAGTATTGAAGCAGGTCACAGTCCGGGAAATTAGCATTATCAGAAGGAGGGCAGCAATCGCAGCCCCCATATTTCTCTCATGAGAGGTATATGTTACATTTTTGTTTCCTGGTGCCGACATGGCAGCATACCTGAGGTTGAAGCTCCTCCTCTTCAACCCCAGGACCAGTAACTCTATAATTGTTTGGCTTCAGCCTCACTCTCCCTTCGTGTTTCTTGTCCCAAGATCCGCAGGACCACCATATCATACTACTACTTTGGCCCTGACAGGGTTAGGCCATCCAGCGCTGGCACTCCTGGACGAAGTCCGCATGCTTGGGCTGCTAAAGGCTCCATAAAAGATGTGGAGGGCTGTGTTTTTTGGGTACCTTTTCAGCCAAGAGTGCTTTTGATTGCCTTGAATGGATCTGGACTGTGTGGTCAAAGATACACTATATTGCCAAATGTATTGGGACATCCCTCCAAATCATGGGATTCAGGTGTTCAAATCACCTCCAACAGGGTGATTGGTGGAAAGAGTGGTCTTATCCCACAGCATAGGAATAGGAAGAGGAAGTTTTTCTCCAAAACGTCCTTTCCGCAGAGGGCCAGGGATGCGAGGTCTTATCGAAAAGCATCTTTATTGATGACAGCAAAGACCAAGATGTCTGCCCAGCCGACAAAACAGCAGAAGTCCTTTTGACAGACAGTGCAAGTCTGCGAAGCCGGGGCTCGTCTATCAGCCTTTCGCTGGGTGATCAACACTGTTTCGGAGGGTCACTCGAGGACTTCCAGAAACAGTCCCATGTACCATTTTATTCACGGACAAAGATTCCAAAGAATCGTCAGAAGTAATTGATCCTCCAAGAGTATGTTAGAATGTTGTTACAACAAAAGGTGGTTATCGAGGTCCCGAGCTCTCAACTATTCACCGGTTAGTATTCCCCTATCTTCATGGTCAGAAAAAAGACAGGAGACTGGAGACCAGTGCTCAATCTAAAGAACTTGAATTGTTTCATTTCTCTACAGAAGTTCAGAATGGAGTAGTTGAATTCAGTCATAAAGTCAGTCCAACCAAGCGACTGGATGACATCAATAGACCTGCAGGGTGCATATCTGTATGTTTCTGTCCAGAAGGAGTTTCAGCAATTCCTGAGGTTCCAGGTGGGTCAGCAACACCTTCAGTTCCAATGCCTACTGTTTGGTCTATCAACTTCTCTCCAGACATTCACCAAAGTCCTTATGTTGATTTTAGCACCCCTAAGGTTGCAAGGCATTCGAATCTTACACTATCTAGATCAGGGGTCTCAAACCTCTGACCCTCCAGCTGTGGTGAAACTACAAATCCCATCATGCATCTCTCTTCGGGAGTCATGTCTGTGGCTGTGAGAATCTTGCAATGCCTCATGGGATTTGTAGTTCCACCACAGCTGGAGGGCCGGAGAGATCAGAACTCTCTGTTTAGACACCAACAGCTTGTTCTGAAAACTTTACATGACTTCGGGTGGCTAGTGAACTGGTCAAAAAGTCAGTTAATTCCATCACAGAGGATGGTGCATTTTCGTGCGTGTTTCGACACGATCAAGTGCACAGTGTCTCTGCCTATGAAAAAAAGTGGTGAAAGAACGAATAATTTTGACACTTACCACCGATCGTCTGATGGCATCAGAGTGTGTGAAGATACTGGGGACCCGGTCCTCTTGTATCCCTATGGTTCAATGGGCGAAGTGGTGTCTGAGGCTGTTCCAACACAGATTTCTTCGGCAATGGAGGTCATCGTCTCTAACTCAGAAGATTCTCATTGCTGGGCAGATGAGACAGAGTCTTTGGTGGTGGACTCGCGACGCGAGTTGCCTAGGTTGGTCACCGCAGTCGAGTTTGATCCCTTCACACCTGAAATACACAATGTGCCTTAGAACAGTGTTTCTGGTGGCGGTGACATCGGCGAAGCGAGTGTCTGAAATTCAAACTTTGGGAGTGAGATAGCCATATATATATTTATATCTGGATAGAGTGCTACTAAGGCCTATCCAAGAGTTCGTAGCTAAAGTACCATCGTTTTTCCATTGCAATCAGGAATGGGCTCCCAGTTTTCAGCAGTGAAGACGATTCACATACATTGCATGAATTGAGTGGCAAGAGCTCTGAAACATTACATTATCCTTACCGAGTCATTCAGGAAGTCACAGAGGCTCTTTATTTTTCTGGATGGAGCAAGGAAAGGACAGCCAGCTTTTACTCGCTCCATTGCAAATTGGATTAAAAAGCTCATACGATGAGCTAACAGGGCTAATGGCAACGAGGCACCTAAAATGATTACTGCACATTCTACCAGGGGTTTGTCATCCTCTTTGGCGGCTTTCACAAGGCATGGTTCACCTTCTCTATGTTCATACATCATTACAGAGTGGACCCGACATTGATTTCGAAAGATTTTGCAGAGGAAGTTTTGTTGGCTTCTACCTGTATGTAATACATTTCTTGGCATTACCCTCCCGTGTTGCTAGTTATTGAACCACAGGTATGCTGCTATGTTGGCATCAGGAATATGGAAAATTGAATACTTACCTTTCGGTAATTTTCGTTTCCTGGTGCCTTGATATGGCAGCATACATTTATCCCACCCAATGCGTCTTGTGGCTGTTTACTAGAAGGGAGAGTGAGGCTGAAGCCAAACAATTTATAGAGTTACTGGTCCTGGGGGTTGAAGGGGAGCAGCTTCAAACACAGGCATGCTGTCATGTCAAGGCACCGGGAAAGGAAAATTACTGAAAGTTAAGTGTTACATTTTCCATAGTCCATGAATGAAAATTGGCAGTTTTTTTAATCCTCCTTGTTAATTACTTTATTGCATTCCAGCTCAAATGTTACTATATTGTTGTTACTGTTGGCCAAATGTTCCTGGAGGTGCATATATCAAATGGTATCTGTTCTATTAGACATTATAAATGTAGTTATAGTTAACTCAACCCTTGTGTATAACAATTGTCTTGTAATGTGAATAAATTATGTGTCCTGTACTCAAACAAATAATTCCGATGGTCCCAGCGGATGCTTGGAGAGCTGAAATCACCTGTTATAATGACCCAATTTCTGTTTGCTGGCTTTTCAAATTGTAGAGCCATTTGGACATAGACTGTGTCAATTACATGAGCAGTCTTGAAAAAACCCAATAAATAGATTAGGTATTAACTTTATCAGGTATATTTACCCATAAATGATCTGCACTGTTCTCATAGCTATCTTCATTCGGTGCTGGTTTTAAAGCAGATATAATCTCTCACAAAAGAATACTTAATTTTAGATAAAATAGGACTGCATTATTTTGCACAAAAATACAGCTTTTCCCTCACTTTGTGTGTATTTTCTCTGTGTGTGTGTGTGATCTATCTCTGTGTTTTGCACCTCTTGTAGATTATTCCTGTGGATGCATGCACACTCCAGCAGTGGTTAAACATGCAGTTTTAATGTGGTGACTATGGTCAAATGTATCAGCACTCTTTACATGCAATCTAAATTGGGAGCATTCATGATAGGTTGACAATGCTGCAGCTGAACTGAGTAAATGTTGTCACACTAAAACAGGATGTTTCTGGATATACAAGAAATGTATGCTTTTTGATATTACAGGGACAGACCCAATTGGTAGTGGCAGCGGTAAATCATGCACAAGAAAGGACACCCAGGAAAAATCGAACTAGGTTTGTCCTGCACTTTTATTCAGCAAGGCAGCAAACAAACCCATATTCAACGCAGAATGGTTTTGTGCAGCAAGTCCACAGTCCAATGGTCAGCCTTTTCACCCAGGAGCAGGCTCCCAAAGCACAGACAGTGGGAGAGAGATCTCTGAGCATACCCCCATTCTTTATCTACTCATATTTTCATAACACCAGGCATCTGTTTTACCTACACTATCAAAGTCCTTGGTTTTACCTACACTATCAAAGTCCTTGTCAATCATCAGCAGTTTCCAATTTAATTTGGAAAACTTCTTGCATTTGAAATGTCTATTTTATAGTCTTGCTGCCATATTTTTTATTTTCTAAAGCACACGTAGTTTTAGCATTTTTGATAACGCTCTTTATATATATATACTGCATAACTCTATTTTTGCCTCCTATATCATTAATAATTATTGCTAACTTCTTCTATCTTTTCCCTTTCAGATCCTTGTTTTAAATTATCTGTGATCTTAGCACAAATGCCCTGTGGAGTCATATGGGCCTGTGGTATGTGTTGTAACTGATTAGTAGCATAACTGAAAATACTCTTTTGAAAGTCTTCTATCTATTTCTATCCAAATGTCTCTAAAATAATTTCTGATGACCTCCTATTTTCCTCTGATTTTGTAATATGTGTCAAACTGTACCATGACTGCTGTGTTTACCCTAGCCCAAGAATCTAAAGATTTAATTTGCGACATGTCCTCTGATATCAAAGGTATTCAAGGTTAGTCTGTGTCATGGTGGATTGGTATGTCAGGTGACTACAATGTGTCTTTTTGGTTGGCTGGTCTGCTTTTTCTTTTTTGTTTGCAGCTGATCACTATTGTTTAAAGTTCATGAACCTATCAAGCCAACACATTTTGCTTTGGAGTGTTGCTTTTATGCATTTAACTTATTTAGAATTTCAGACCTTGATTATTTTTCCATCCCCTAAATTGTGTAGTACATCAACTGTCAAGGGTAAATGATGTGGTAGACTAAAGTCCTGTGAGATGTACTTTTTTCCAGTAAAGCCACCATTTCTTATGCAGAACCTTAACTGCTGTCAAAAGTGGTAAAAGTTCAGCACTTATTGGGCCTGTAGATTGTGTGGAGTGAATCACTTTCTCATAAAAAAGTTTCTTTATGCATTTCGTGTCATCTGTTCTGGAGAGTGTGTCTGCAATGGTCATCAGTTTTACAGGCATATATGTCACTGTCAAGTCATATTTCTGTAACTGCAGCAATATTCTTAGTATTCTTACAGAAGCTTGACCAATAGGTCCCGAATGAGTAACTTGTAGTTGTTCATAGATTACACCTCTACACCGTCTGCATGTAAATATTGCTGTATTTTCCCCCAAACATTATGGCTAGAAGTCCTTTATTGATCTTTACAAAATGTGTTCTTACTAAGAGCTGGAGTTACTCTCTCTAAGCCACAAATCTGGTTAAAACCTGTCCTGAAAGTTTGAATCTGATTGGTGGATGTAGTGAAATAACTATAGTTGTGTGGATACAGTGAGGTGGCTTTCAATGTCTATGTCTTTAACCACTTGCTGCCAGGAGCAATTTCTTACATTTGCACAAACATGATACAATCTGAATTTTTGGCTGCAGATCCCCAAATAATTATATATTTTCTGAAAGCAGAGGACCCGTAGAATAAAAAGATGCTAGTTGCAATTTTTTATGTCGCACAGTATTTGCGCAAATGTTTATCAAACAAGTATTTTTAGGAAAAAATATGGTACACTAAAATTAAATGTAGTGCACAGAAACAGAATATAATACCCAATGTATGGGTAAAATATAAAAGACTGGGTCACATCGGGTAAATAGATACCAAACATGTCAAGCCTTTAAATTGCGTGCGTCAGTGAAACAGCAAAAAACTACAATAACCAAAATTTCCCATAGGCGATGCTTTAAATGCTTTTACCTCATTAGTTTAGTGTTAACAGTGATTGATGGTCCTAGATCTTTTGCTCTCACTCCGACGCTCGTAACATGGGTCCTGCAATTAAAATTTTTTGGCATGTAGGCGCATCCGACGCATGTTTGCATTGTATGTGCATACACGTGGGGGGCGGGGACTTTGAAAATAGTTTTTTGGCATTTTTTATTTTTTTTTCTCTATTACCTAAATTTTTTTAAAATGTTTTCTTACACTCAACTTTATTGCTATCACATAGGGGAATAACAAGTCCCATATGTAATAGCAAATATAATGTGATAGGTCCTCTTTATGGAAACATTAGGGGTCTTTTAGACCCCTAATGTCACCTAGGGACCCCAAAGAAGCTGATGAAGCAGAGATCTGCTTCACCAGCTTTTTCTTCTGGCTCTAGGAGCCAGAGAATTTTCACAGTGACACCGGAAGTGATGAAATGCACGTAACTTTTGGGTCCAGTGATTGGAGGAGAGATCAGCGGCTGGAAGCCTGCTGCTGATCCCCCTACGATCCATCAGGGGAGACCCACCACGCCGGTCTCAGGCTCACACGGGGGGCAGTGGAGCCTGGGAAGCACCGGCGGAGGAGGGGGGTGGACACGGCACCGCATTGTACAAGAGATCCGGCACCTGTACAGACGCTGGATCGCTTGCATTTAAACAGCAATCGTCTAACCACTTCCAGCGGATGACGCTGGAAGTGGTTAGTGACTTTGGCAGGCGTACACATTATTTACAGCTTTTATGGACTGCATCATGACTATTTGCCTTTTTAAATAATTCAGTTTGTGTTAGCTCCCAATACTATACATGGGGTCAACAACGATGCTATCATGAAAATACTGTTTCCGAATGACCTTTGTGAACCTATCCAACTGTGGGCTGTTGATCTCTTTTGGACAGGGCTGCTTGAAAATAATTAAAACATTTTTTTTTGACCTACTTAGTAGTTTCTATTCTCCTTGCAGAACATTCAGAGACCCATCCCCCCCACAAACACACACCTGTCCTACCTAAATGTCCATCAGTCAATTAATGAATTGTCAGGTGAGCGAGTTTTAAATAGAACATTTTATTAGAACATAGTATAGTCCAAATAAACTCCTGTGTAAAATGTCACTTGCAGGTATCTGTAAGTGTCAATAAGTAAATACAATGAATTCATGTACTGTTTCATTATATATACTATTTCATTCATATGTAAATCAAGGGTGTGACCCTTGATCTGCATATGACATCACTTATTGAAACCGTATGCTTTTTACTTTTGTATTGAGATGCTTCCGGATAATGGAAAAGTACTAAAAAAAACACTTTTTTTTATTTGCAAATAAGTCTGTCATACTTTGTACCAAAAACATAATTTTAATGTCATTTCAAACAGGACAAATTATAGAATAAAATGTATACTTTTTATTTACAATAAAACAACTTTTTAAAAACTAACACTGGTCAAACCGGAAAAAAAAATATTTTGTAAAAAATATTTTTACATATTTTTGTTCATGTATTTTAAAGAAAAAAACAAAACAATATTGCTAAAAGAGTTTTCCCCCAAAAACAATGTATGCATTACATTGTTATCTTATGCTCTGGGCTATAAGAAGTATACAGGTATGAGAGTTGAAGTAGTTAATGATCAAATTGATTTCACCAGAACTATTATTGAGTTTGACAATTGTGAGCCCATATTTAGTCTACTGCAATATCACACCAGCTGTGCTGGTGGGCAGCTCTGGTAATGATGTGATAGATTTCCATTTGCTATAATTGTGTTCTCTATTGGATGAGTATTAGTACTGTAATGCCCTTCTGACACAACTAGTATAATATTCAGTAAAATCAAGTTGAGCTAGACTGATTAAATGCTTACATGCTGAGCTACAACACTGTGTTATCTCTTTATTAGAGCTGAACCATGTATACATAACCTTTTTTCTCTGTAAAAGAGTAAAGGTAACACGAATCATCTGCATCTTCAAGTTAAACTGGCCAACTATTTAAAAAAAAAAAGACTTGATTGGACCCTTCCAAGTCTTAGTACTTCTCTTGTATTGACAGCGTGGGATGTTTTCACATTCAACTAACCCATCGATTATCGTACAATAATCGTGCAGTGTATGGGCACCTTAAAGGTGCCCATACACTGCACGATTATCGGGTTTTCGTACGATCGGGTTTTCGTGCGATCGGGTTTTCGTACGATAATCGAGCAGTGTGAACGGAGACGTGCGACCGTTTCTACTGTACGGTCGCACGTCTTCTGTCGAACCAGCATGTTCGAAAACCAGCCGGGAATCGTACGATTCTCGGCTGGTTAGAACGGTGCTCGGAAGATAAATGCTGAACGGGCCGGTGTGCGCACGCGCACACTGCCCGTTCAGCATTGCGGTCATCGGAAGCCCGCCCCTCAGGAGGGCGGGCTTGCGATGATCGAGAGTGCGATCTGCCTGTCCAAGATAGGCAGATCGTACGTTTTTTTAATCCCTTTACAACCATCGCAAGACTAAAGTCTTGCGATGGTTGTAGAGTGTATGGCCACCTTTAAACAGATCTCATATAAATAAATGGTACACAGATTTAAGCAATGATTGTTGGCTGTCATAGGGTCATATAACCTCTATAGAAGGTGAAACTGCATAAGTGAGTGTGTTAAGACAGTAATAAAACATGTGAAATTATTTTGTTTTCTGAGCAATACCTTTATGTCGTTGGGGATGATGCAATTTGAACATTTAGATTGTAAGAGTTTACAGACTCATTGCAGTGTCTCCTGGAAGCATATTTAAAGCATTGTTCTCTGAAGGAAATAATCTAAAGATACATTTGGCTGGTTCTCAATGTACCATGTGTTGCTGTACATGATGCTCTCTTGTGTAATGTAATATATATTATAAAGCAGGGCTCCGTTTAAGTTGACTCAGCGTTCTGCCTTCCAGATTGCTTATGATTTAAAAAAGCCCCTATCATTCTGTTAAGTTCTAAAGGCCAGGTTTTCTGAATGTAACCTTTTTTAAATCATGATTTAAACGGGTAGCAAGCAAACTTTAGTTATTAAGAGTTAAAAGGGGTCCAGACCATTCTGGGGTCACAGAAATACCTTCTGCTTCATTAAACCACAGAATAAAAGCTGTTGAAATGTGTTTGCATTGAGACAGTGGCCTATTCACTTCCAAGACCAATATTAGACCATTCCCACGGAATACAGTGGTGTAGAGGCGGTTTCTGGCCACAGATAACATCACCCCAATCACCGAAAACAGTATCTATTCACCCTCTAACCCAGAGTGAGCCTGCTCTATCTTTTTGTTTTCTGTTTTAAATTCCCGCAGCCGGTGGAGCTAAGCATGAAAGCAAAGATTTGGCCTGATACTCTTGTGAAGACTTAGTAAGGTACCCCGTGGGATCTCTGATAGAAAATATTACATTACGTTCCACAGTTGCTGGAGCAGAGGCTGGTAAAGCAAAACATGTTATTTTTAGCAGGATTTCAGGTTTTCAGACTAAAATAGATTCTTCACTGAAAATGTACATTTGTGTGTCATTTAACTTGGCTAATCTTCATGTTTCAAGAACCGTCCTAATATGCAGATATTCTATTGCCTACATTTAGAATTCTTCATTATTGATTGCAGTGTCTGTTGTAATTGTATTAGAGTGTTGTCTGAATTGTATTTATTTTTCAGCAAATGACAACACTTTATTGACAGAGCTATGCTACAAAGATAAAGAGGAATGATGTTTCAACAGATTGTTTATATGGCTTTCATGGTCCATCAAACAATAACTGGTGTTTTACTTTGGTTACATGTGTCGCTGTTTTGAGTGTGTAGGTATCACTGGATTTTATGGAGAGGTGTTGTCAAGGAGGAAGCAAAGCTCATGGAAGGATCCTGAGTATGTGGGTCCCTTCAAAATATAGTAAGGCCCCATTCACATGTAGCGACTTACCTTTGCAGTGGCCGGGACTTTCGGGGCGACGTTCCAGCGGCGATCCAGCGACGGTAGCGCGACCTTCTCCGTCGGGCTCCATAGAAAAAAGGGTCCTGTAGGAGCGACCGCGACTAGCGATGCGCGACATGGAGCTAAGACAGCTCCATTGACTATCAATAGCCGGCGACTTCTCGCGATATCGCGTGGCAAACATGTGCGATATCGCGGAGGAAATCGCGCGACAAGTCGCTACATGTGAATGGGGCCTAATTGTTGGTGGTGAGAAGCACCATCAAGGAAAAAACATTGTGTAGTGGTTCTGGTCGTCAAAAATCTTGTTTATATGTATAGACATATACTGAAAGATAGCAAGTGCGTTTTGGGGCTAAATTCCTTCTTCAGGGCTAAAAGCATTTAGGCTAGATTTCTATGTATGTGTTTCAAAATCATTCTTAAGAATCACAAGCACTACACATTTTTTTCCTTAATAGCACTGATCACCCACCACAAAATTATCACTTTAGTTATACTCTATCATTTAAAGGTTTTGACATTTTAGACCTCCCTTACTAGTTAAAATAAAAAATTGGAATATATTTTGTCCTGCCCAAGTCCAACATAGCCCCACCTCAAATACAACAATATTTGCATTAATAAACCACATCACTATGATTAACCTCAGCCTCTTTCTTTTACTAATCCCTTTTTAATATGTTAAACCTCCATTTTCTTTGAAAATGAATAATACAGTTGTGTTTTACATAGGCCAAAACGTGTACGATAGAAAAAAAAGACAATTGTAAATTCTGTGAAGACTGCTTTGAAATAATACAGAATCCACAAGGCCCAATAGGCTCACACTATATTTGTGGACTATATGTGGATGCCAGTGACAGGGAAACAGATAGAGAAAGGTTTTTTGGTTTTTTTTCATGAAGGAATGAAAATGACCGTAGTTTGCAATAACTCATGGCAACCAGCCAAAAGTTATTTGGGTGTAATCATGCTCCAGCTAAAAAGACAGTTTTTACAGTACAGGACGTGTTTACTGGCATTTTGAGCTCATTTTGTGGCAATACTGGTTCATTCAAATGTCTAACTTTTATTTTTAGTAGGTTGATTGTTTTAAAATAGAACTGGACTTTGTCAATATGTATAGAGCAAACGATACATGTGTTTACCTTCCACTTACTCCCTTGCCACTGCTGGCCCACCCAAAAAATATCCAATACTTTTGGGGAACACATAATTGTCCCTCTGTTTCCCACAAGTGTTGTGCTTGGTGCCTGAGTGACCAATGAACACTGCGATGTAGGGTTGTGAGAGTGTGCATAGGTGATGATCAAGTTTGAACTTTGCTTCAGAATCTTGGGCAGGTCAGAGTTCTAGGAGAGTGGGTTGGAGATAAGTACATGTACCTTATGCTCATAGTTGCCAACATCTAAAAAAAAAAACACCTTTTTTTTACTGTGTCCAGCAAGCCATTGTAGGTGGAGAATTCACTTTATTTACTGGTGGGGAATTCATTTAAAATAGGAGTGGTTCTGCAACAGACATATTGTTAATCTTTTGTACAATTTAATTTTAAAATACAGTATATATATATATATATATCT
>NW_017308330.1:108027-111322 GCF_000935625.1 Nanorana parkeri | reverse complement strand
TATATATATATATATGAAGAATTATCATAATAAGGAGAAAAACACCATCAAGAAGGTATTGTTCATTAGTAAAATTGTTTATGCATTTGTTTAGCTAGTTACAACTTCTAGTCTGCAGTCTATTTAAAGTGAGGCAACACAACAGCTCTTGCAGATAATACAGTGATAACAAAATCACACTTCAAACACATTTGGCATCAACTATTTATAAAACATCTTCTGACACTGACTGTACTGATGAGTACTGTGACACTCAGGTCCGTCCCAATAATGAGGCAGCCTGAGACTTTTGTCACTGGCGGCGCACCTCTCAGTCACAAGGGGGAGCGACAGGCAGAGCGTCATGTAGTAATGGAGTATATCTGGCTGCTGCCCCCTGCATTAGTACAGATGAGCGGTGTATGCCCTGCTCATCTGTACTGAGTGCTGCTAGTGCTGCTGTGGCTGCCTGACATGTTACTTCAGGGCAGCCCCAGCCTTCTGTGAGTATGTATGTACATATGTGTGTGTGTGTGTGTGTGTATGTATCTGACTGCATGTATGTATCGAAGTGTGTATATGTATGTATCTAAGTGTGTATATGTATGTATCGAAGTGTGTATATGTATGTATCGGAGTGTGTGTATGTATGTATCGGAGTTTGTGTATGTATCAGAGTGTGTGTATGTATAGGAGTGCATATTTGTATTGGTGTGTGTATGTATGAATCTGTGTGCATATATATCGGAATTTGTGTGTGTATGGATTGGAGTGGTTGTATGCATCGGCATGTGTGTATGTGTGTGTCGGAGTGTGTGTATGTACCGGACTGTGTGTATGTATGCATGAGAGTGCATGTATGTATAGAAGTGTGTGTATGTATGTATTGGCGTGCGTGTATGTATCAGTGTGTGTATATGTGTCAGCGTACATGTATGAGTGTGTGTATATGTATCAGGGCCTCTTCACACACATGGCGATGACCAGTGCTCTTGGATCAATGAAGGTCACTGCTAGGGCACAATAGTTGTTTTCTATGTGTCTCATTCACACCACAACTCAGTGTGCTGCAATAAAATGCAAACATGCAGCATTTTATTGCATTGTACTGGATCCCACCGCAAGTCAACACACAGCGACCTACTATGGGATCTGCAGGCTTTACAGCAATTACATTTTTGCTGTAAAGCCTCATTCACAGAAGGTGTTTATCTCCAGAGGTGTATACTTGCAGCAAAACTCTGCAGATTCTTGAGGCATAAATCACAGGTCACTCCAGACAGCTGTGGCTGCTCAGCCTGCACAAAGCAATGACAGGCTAGCAGCATCCGCAGCTGTCCGCCTGTGTTCAGAGGTAATCACACATGAAGACATTATGACCATTTAGAGACAGAAGACCACCTCCTTGGATACAAGCCTTCATGGGTGAGGCCAGGGGGACCATGTCACACTATACCTCAGCCAGCAGAAAGGCTAGGAACACCCCTGGTGGCATCTGTTTTGGCTGCTGACGGGCTTAGGGTCCTGTGTAATAAAATTAGATAGGACTTACTGTGGCTCATTTATATGCATATCCTGCAGCTCATTTATATGCAAATCCTGTGGCTCAGTTCCATAGTAGGACAAGTGAATGAAAATCAAAACTGTCCCAGGGCTCATTCCCAGGACAAAGCCAGGGCCGGCCTTAGGCCTTTAGGCGCCCTGTGCGAGAAAGCTTTACAGCGTCCCTCAGTGACCACACCCCTCACACGTACAGCCCTGACGAGGCATCCGTCCACTACCAGTGTGCTTTACATTTCCTAAACCGATAAATACATTCACACTACTGTTACATGGATGGCAAAAGTGGCAGACGGGGGCGGGGAGAATGCGGGGAAGAGGCAGAGCGGGAGGGGGGCCAAGTTGCCGCACCATGGGCCTCTGGGTTGTACTTGCCCCTGGGCTAAAAGTTGCCAGTCAGCCCCTGCATAGTACTATGTGTCCCCAGTTATTTACAAACACTGGAGTGATCAGACGATCGCTCCAGTGTTTGTCCTTCTCACACGGAGGATCCTGACAGCAGGCAGCGCTCCCTCCTGCACCCCCTCCCCCCTGAAGGGGGGGGCGGACGAGGGAGCGCTGTCATATCGGATGGCCAGCGCCCAGCGGTGAGGGGGAGAGAAGCCGCCCCCAGGACGAGCTGTGTTGGCCGCACGGCGCCCTTGTTGCCATAGCGCACTGCTCGCACACCCCTAAGGCCGGCCCTGGACACAGCCATAGTGGGACAACTGAATGCAAATCCGGGACAGTAGGCAAGTATGTACATATGAAAAAAGAAAATAGCACTGCGCTTCAAACTCGAAAATTATATTCCTAAAATGTGAAAAAAATAGTATAAAATGTGAAATTGTCACAAAGGGGTATGCAAATTTGTGTCATACACAATACCTGTGTTGCACAATGCCTGTGCTGATGATAGTAAAAAAATAAAAATAAAAAAAAAACCGTGCTAGTACATCTCATAAAATGTGTACATATAGAAAATCCTGTGTTGAATCTCACAAGTGATGTATAACTCCCTCTTAATCTACATAACCATGTGTGAAGTCCATTACTTCTGGATACAATAAAGTCCTTCTATGTGAGGATATATCTTCCTGCTTTTATAGTCAACACCAACGTCCGTGAATGTAAAAACAATTAGTGAATCAGTGCTCTCCAATCTCCACCGTGCTCAAAGATAAGATCTGGCCGCACTCACCGACTCCTATTGCTCACCATATTTCAGATGAACAATTAGCGCTTTGCTGATATATATATATAAACGAATCCTCTCCTTTGTTTTTAATCCAACAATAAATTGGGGTAGATTCCTCCCAACTATGGCTTATCTTTCCAAAATCGTGTAAAACTATTCCTCCATCTTCCACCTTCTCTTGTGCTCAGAGAGAGAAAAAAAGGCTTCCCATAGTGTAGTATGTCAGAATAAATTTATTTAAAACGATTAAAATGCACTTACAATTAAAATAAGGCAATTGCGTATGGATTGTGTCCACTGGAGCTCCTGTCTCTATGATTGTAATGCTCGCATAGATCCGCCCACCTGATGCATTTCGTCACTATTGACTTCCCCTGAGGCGACGGTCTGCATACCGTATGTACATATGCTTATGTAGTAAAGTAGTAAAGTGAACCTGTTATTTTGTCCAGTAGGCAGACACCCCAACCTGCAAAACCTTATTTCAGGGAGGTTCCCGTCTCATTTCAGGGAGGTGCCCTTTTTTTTTTTTTTTTTACAGCGGCAGTCGTCAGAGTATAAAATAAATAATAATGATAA
>NW_017308330.1:67975-106930 GCF_000935625.1 Nanorana parkeri | reverse complement strand
CCATATACCAATAATACAATATTATATATTTATTTATATATACATCAGATTTGTGAATTGATGTTCAAGTATCTGTCAGTGTAAAGGTCACAATTTATTAGACAGCCCAAGACCTTTTTAAAAAACCGCTGAGGAGTAAAGTCCCTGATACACAGTTGACTAGTTGCTATGGGCAGCAAATGAAATAAATGTTCTCTATAACTAGACAACCAGGACATATAATTGATTCTATATTATCCACAAAGGGTTAACAGCACTCTCTCAACCCTGTAGCAGTGCCGATACCTGCTCTCAATAGCAGTCTATGTCCGCCCTCTCTGTGCAGCAAGTAGCTTCTTCCTTCTGAGAGCCAAGCATCGTTCTGAGGCTACTCTAGAGATCACATGACCTTTCTCCATGGGGGCAAGCCTCGTTCTGAGGCTACTCTAGAGATCACATGACCTTCCTCCATGGGGGCAAGCCTCGTTCTGAGGCTACTCTAGAGATCACATGACCTTCCTCCAGGAGGCAAGCCTCGTTCTGAGGCTACTCTAGAGATCACATGACCTTCCTCCTGGTTGGAAGCCTCACTCTGAAACTTTACCCACTGATATCTTACCGGAAAGGTTTACTCAGAGTAAACTTGAGATCCCTGAGTATGGGTAAAGTGCTGGTCCAGTTTAAGGTAGAAACCATTTGCAAATTTTGACCACCTGATAATGAAAGCCTAACTCCTAACTTTCCTGTGACCCCCCTGAAGAGATTTTTCCTCACTTTCTGTGCTTGCTTGTACAAGAAATGTAGCATGCAGTAGGCACCTGGATAGGAAGGCACGGACATCTACTGTAAATGTGTCTAAAAGCATCTGAAATGGATTGTTTACATCCACAAGTACTTGCAGAGCTGAAATCAATTATTTCTAAGTTATTGCTTTTAGGCAAACATATACAAGGAGAAGATGTTTGGCTGGACTGGCGCTGTAAAAGACAGCTGCCGCAAGTCCCCAGCAGGCTGCCCTGAGGTCCCCAGCAAGTGTGGGACATTAGAGCAACCTGTTTAAAAATGTAAAAGTATAGACCTTTAGTAATGGGGCATTTTCACGAGTACACGTGAAAATACCCAGTATTGGCACTGATACTGGTATCGGTGCATCCCTAATATTTACTTTATGCATTCTTATATCCTGCTAACGAGTGGGCTTTAGTCTGCTTTGTATCTTCTTAGCTCCTTAGTTGTAAAAATCCTCTTTTTTACAATGCTCAAAAGCACAAGCTTTGAATGACTCAACCCTCTTACTGTCCGTCCTTTTGAAAGACTTTAATGGGAAACAGCCATCCAATACTCTATCGTTAGATAATCAATATCGTTCTGGGAATTCTTTATCTTGTGTTCATCCATTAACCCTTTCGCTGCCAAGCCCTCCGGAACGATTTTAACCTCAGCTGGCCACACTATTTTTGCAATTTTTCCCATCGTTTTGATTTTCCACTGCTGCGTTGCTAGCGTTTGTAAAAGACCCCCCAAACCATATATTTTCTGAAAGCACAGGGCCGGTAGAATAAAAAGCATGTGCTACTAATTTGGTAGACCCTGCGATAATTGCGAAAAATGTTTGTCAAATCAATATTAAACCGATAAAAATACATAATTAAATTGATAAAAGCACACTAAAATCAGTATCAGTGCACAAAAAATTATTTTCTGACTAAATCTAAAAGATAAAACTGTATTGACCTAAATAACAAATATTTGTAAATATGTTGGTGTTTGTGTTGTGAAAAAACTATACAGGCGTACATTTAATTGCAACACAGCGTATCACAACACACGGCAATGCGTCACAATGCTTTTCCATGCGCTGCCACACAGTTAAATTAATGTTATTTTAAAAATAAAAAAAACTATCAACACACCGCAGAGCATGTGCATGGCATACACCATGATATGGTGCACACTGTTGCACGTGTATGTTATCTGTGTGTGTGTGGGGGGGTTGAGTGCTGTGAATGGGAAGGAGAAGTGCTGACACGCTTGGGACCGGAGCTGTGGGACCGGAGGACGGGGAACCAGTGACGGACGTTTGTGAGGAGCGAGTGGTGGAGCGGTGGAAAGTGGAAAGAACGGACGGAAGGGCGGACGAGGATCGAAGTAGAGTGGCCGACGATCGGGATCGGAGGAGCGTGAGAGCGGAGGAGAGTGCGGGAGCCGTGACAAGTTGGAGCAGGTCGTATGAATGAGAATGGGGAGAGGGGCCAGTAGTGTGTCTCAGAGATTGTAAGGGGGGCAGAGTGAATAAGGGGGTGGGTGGTACATAGGGTGGGCAAAGAAGATTATATTTAATTGTACTACATTATATTGAATTGCTAACGTTTGTATCTTACAGTATTTTATTACATTGCTGAGAGGCTGAGGGGACTGCTGTAGCACTAACAGTGTTGGGACATCTAAAATTTAACTGCTGGGCATTAAGTATATAGAAGTACATAGATGTCTGGACATAGAGGAATAACTGCTGGGCATAGTGTTATAACTATGTTATAACTGCTGGTTAACTATAATAACTCCAGGGAAGAGTGTAGTAACTGTTGGGCGTTAGTGTTAAAAACCCCCAGAAAACTCCAGGGTTCGACTGTAAAAACTCCCGGGCAGAAGCTTTATATCTCCAGGTCATTGGGGTAATATATCCCAGGCATCAGGGTAATATCACGCGGGCATAAGGGTAATATCTCCCAGGCACCAGGTAATATCTCCCAGGCACCAGGGTGATATCTCCCGGGCATCAGGGTAATAACTCCAGGGCGGTAGTGTTACAACTCCAGGGCTGTAGTGTAATACCTTAGAGCAGGGGTGGCAAACTCAAATTAATCGGGGGCCGCATCAGCAGTATGGTTACCCTCAAAGGGCCGGTTGTATAGGACTATGCATCTACTCTTTATTATCATAGTAATAGTAATCATGGTGTCCTCAATAAAGTTCTCCTGTGGACGATACCAGCAGTCTGCAACCCTCCTTTTCAACTGGCATGGAATTAAATTATTCTCATAATAATTATAAGCAGACATCCAGAGCACCCCACTCTCAATACTGCAGATGTCAAGAGGAGGAAACCAGAGCACCCGGAGGAAACCCACACAATGACAGAGAGACCGTGCAAACTCCATGCACATAGTGTCCAGGCCGGGATTCGAACCGGGGGACCCCAATGCTGCAAGTTAGCAGTGCCAACCACTAAGCTGCCCATATCGCTGGCATGGCCTTCTACTTCAGCGAGAAAAAGACCTGTTAGCAAGAAAAGCATCCCAGCCTTCACTGCTGCCTCGGCGCCCAATCTTCTCAGTTTCGCAGCTCCACTGGCCCCTTGGCGACGCCTCCTCCATCGCAGTCTCTGTCTTTGCCTCCTCGGTCTTCACAGGCCTCTTCCATCTCCCCCTGTCTCCGCCCCCTGTCTCATGCTGCTCCCTCTCCTCCCGTCCTCTCATCTCCGCCTCGATCTCACGCCGCTCAGTCCCCTGGCTCCTCCCGTCCTCTCAAATCTCCGCCCCCGTCTCCCTCTGTCTCCACCCCCTGCCGATCTGTCCCCCTTCTCCTCCTGCTCGCTCGTCCGACGATTTCGCCCCGTCGGCTGCCTAATGTTTTGTGGCCTGAACCTGGGCTTGCGTGCCAGCAGAAAGGGTCTTGCGTGCCCTCCCTGGCACGTGTGCCATAGGTTCGCCACCACTGACATAGGGCCATGAGACATGGCAAAATGAGGTGGCTGCTGTGCGGGCCTTGTTTTTGCCACCCCTGCCTTAGAGGTTTAGTGCAATAACTCCAGGGCTTTAATGCAATCACTCCAGAACTTTAGGGTAATAACTCCAGAGCTTTAGGGTAATAACTCCAGGGCTTTAGCGTATTAACTCCAGGCCATTAGTGTAAAAACCCCAGGGCTTTAATATAATAACTTCTGGATGGTAGTGTAATAACTCTTGGGTGATAGTGTAATTGCTACTTACTTAACAAGTGGCTCTGGAGCTGGTGTCAGAAAGAGGGCTTTGGTTTCTTGGAGAACTGGGCTGACTTCTCAGTAGGTTACCGGCACTACAGCCGAGACGGACTGCATCTTAACGGGGAAGGTGCAGCACTTTTGGGGGAAAAGATGGTTAAAAGACTGGAGGAGCTTTTAAACTAGATAATGGGGGAGGGAATAAAAATAGATACAAATAATAAAATGAATATAGAACAAGTAACTACAGGGACAATTAATACAGAGGGCAGTAATGCAAGGGGGGACAGAGGGCTCACTCCAGTCAACATAATCAATATAGTGAATCAAATCGCCCAAGTTAATCAAATTAGTAAGGTATCACCCATACCAAGGTCCAATAAAAAAAGTAGGGGGGCGCAAGAAAGGAGTAAACATGTAACCCATACTAGTAAAAAAATCAAATGTATGTACACCAATGCTAGAAGCCTAGCAAATAAATCATTGTGCTCGAAGTTATGCTACTCAAAGAGGACTTTGATATAGTGGGAATAGCTGAAACTTGGCTAGACAGCATGCATGACTGGGCTACTAATATAGAAGGGTACAACCTGTTCAGGAGGGGCAGGGTTGGGAGAAGGAGGGGTATGCATGTATGTTAAACATAATCTAAATATGCACATACAGGACAATATCAAGTCAGAGAGTAGCGACGACGTGGAGTCCTTGTGGCTAGAACTAGATAGGACGGATGCTAGTCATAAACTAATTGTGGGTGTTTGTTACAAACCTCAGAATATAGGGAGGAGGAGAATCACCTACACTCCCAAATAGAAATAACTATGAAGCAGGGTAATGTTGTTGTGATGGGCGACTTCAATTATCCAGACATCAATTGGGCTAATGGAACCTCTCATTCGATAAAGGCGGGCAGTTTTCTAAACCTGTTGCGGGACAACTTCATGGATCAGATGGTTGAGGTTCCAACTAGGAAAAATGCCATCCTAGATTTAATAATTTCCAATAATGCGGAGTTAGTTGAAGATATTGCAATTAGGGAGACACTGGGTAATAGTGAGCACAATGTGATTACTTTTTACATTGGGTACAGGAAAGACAAGTGTGGGGGTCGGACAAGAACACTAAACTTTAGAAAGGCTAACTTTGATAAGCTGCGCCAGATAGAATCAGACACCAAATGGGACAACTTAGTTCTCACACTGAACACTGACCAGAAGTGGGAGTGTTTTAAGAATACAGTACATATAGCTATTACCAAGTGCATACCATCAGGTAACAAAATTAAAAGATCAAAAACTAAGCCTGCATGGCAAAATAAAACAGTAAAGCAACACATCAAGGACAAGAGAGTGGCATTTAGAAAATATAAGATGGAGGGGACGGCATTGGCATTCCAGAACTATAAGGAATGTAATAAAATATTTAAACATGTGGGACACCTACCAACTTACACTGTATTGTGACGCTACTGACCCTACAGTGGTAGGGGACCAGATGCTCATGTTATCGGACACACGACTTGCTAAATAATGGCAAAGCCTCCTCTGAGACGGTACTACTAAAGGACTGTTGTACACCAACACTTGACTGTAGGGAGGTGCTGCTGTAGCGTAATTAATGCATTGTTTATATGAATGTCGTTCCTGTGTAGCCAAATACACCCCACATTGCTGTACTAGGTCAGAATTGATTCAGCGTGGACATACTGCTTTCACCTATACCTGTGTAACAATTGCATGTACTCATGTAAATTCAGAAATGGCACCGAATGTTCTTTTGTACGTCATATGTGAACTTGTCTGTTTGTTTTTTTCTTTTACAAATGCAAACCAATAAAAATGTATTTGATTAAAAAAAAAATTTAAACATGAAATTTGGGCAGCTAAAATAGACTGTGAAAAGCATATCGCCACAGCCAGTAAAATGAACCCCCAAAAATTCTACCAATACATAAACAGCAAAAAGGAAAGAAAGGAGCAGATAGGCACGATAAAGAAAAAAACGGGAAGTTAATCACAAATGACAGGGAGAGGGCCGAGGGCCGAATACTTTTTTCTCCTCGATATACACACTGGAAAAAGACGGGTTTAATGTAGATAAGAATACACATAGCTCATTGCAAAACATACCACAGTGGTTGACTGACGCCGGGGTTCAAGGGCCAGATAACCTGCACCCCAAGGTACCTAAAGAACTCAGCAAGGTTGTAACGAGGCCATTATTCCTCATTTTCAAGGACTGGTATGGTAGAGTGGTATGGTAGAGTACCAAGTGACTGGCGGAAGGCTACGGTAGTACCGATATTCAAAAAGGGGTCAAAATGCCAACCTGGGAACTACAGACCAGTCTTACATCCATAGTATGTAAATTGTTGGAGGGAATGATTAAGGACTACTTAGTAGAGTTTGTTCATGATAATGGTATAGTAAATGATAATCAGCATGGATTTAGGAAGGACCGTTCCTGCCAGACCAACCTACTGACATTCTACGATAAGGTGAGTAGAGATCTGGATGGAGGGAGGCCGGTGGATGTTGTATATCTAGATTTTTCAAAAGCATTCGACATGTATGAAACAAGGTTACTAAATGTAAACATGTTTACGCTGGAAGTGAGGAGATTAAGGGGGATATGATTTTCATGTACAAGATGTTCAATGGTGATAGCAACATCAGCAATAAACTTTTTACGGTAAGCTCCATAACACAGACTAGAGGCCACCACCTAAAATTGAGGTTCTTCTTAGTTAGAGCGGTTAGGGTCTGGAACTCGCTGCCCCAAGCAGTGATTTCAGCTGGGAGTGTTGAATCGTTCAAAAAGCATTTGGACGATTTCCTCAGAGACCATAACATACAGGGGTACAGGTACACAAGATCACACATGGATTCATACACACACATACACATGCAGAATCACATGATGGACCTGTGTCTTTATTCAACCTCAAATACTATGTAACTATGAGTTTAATGTGTTAACATTTTTATTTTATTTTTTACTGTTGGGGGGTAGATTCAGGGAAATATTGGGGGTCTAAACAGACCCCTGACATTTTCATTTTTAAATAAAAAAAGAATTTGAGGACACAGAATCCTCAATCTCTTTTTCTGCAGCCTCTGTTTTACAGTAAATGAATACAAAGCACTCAGTACAGAAGCTTCCCATTCAGTCACAAACTGGTGATAGTAAAACATTTACTATCAACCAGTTATGAATGGGTAGAATCTCTCTGTAGTGAGTGCTCCTCCCCGTTCAGAAACTAATGAATGAACAGGAATTGATGTCAAGCACTTTCTGTTTCATAACTGGGGACACATAGTACTATGGGTCCCCAGTTGCTTACAAACACTGGAGTGATCAGCAAACACTCCAGTGTTTGCTCTGCACACACACACATATGTGATATTTACCGATCCTCCGCTCAGTCAGGCACAGAGACACTGTCATCCTGAAAATGACAGGATGACAGTGTCTCTCCTCGCTGCCGCTCCTCTCTGCACAACGTTCGGCAATCCTGACAAGCGGCACTCTCCCCCCAGCCATCCATTTGGCTGCAGCCATCCATTTCTGCTCAGATCCCCGCTGCCTCAGCCCATACAGGCGGGGGAGTCTGTTCAGTTTTGTAGAGCCAGCGGCCAACATTACAGTAGAAACGATTGTGGTGGCTGCCGCCAGATCGCTTCTACGATCCCAGAACCCCACATTAGTGATAACAAGGTGATCTCAAGCAGTAAGTTGACTTGGTCCACTACTGGACAAGCAGGCTGCGTTCTCTGTATGAAGTTTAAAACTTTATTTAAAATTTTGGGTCATATTTACCTTTACTAATTCTAGGGCTCTTGTACACCTATGTATGCTTTGCTTTGTGTGGTGCTGCATGTTGTGGTACATATGCCCATTCATTTTTGTGTGGGTTCTCAAAGAGCAACCACACAACAGGAAACTTACCTAACCCTTTTTCCCCAATGTGCGGAAACACATATATATCTTCAACATACAGGTGAGCCACCAGACTGCATCCTTACTCTATCTCCATTTTCCATGGCCCAGACACCCATTATGGAGGAAAGCCTTGCTCTCTAACCCCAGGAAGCCAGGGAGCCCCACAACCAGGGAAATTATTTTGGCATGAGCCACAATCATTATTATAATCCCGATCCCTACTCTGCCCATGTCCTACCCCTGTGAGGTGTACAGTTTGTGGAAAAGGTTGGGAACCACTGCTCTATAGTTTTGCGCTTCACTTCTTCTCCGGCAACTACAGAAAGGCTTAGGCAGGTTGGTGAGTGGAGGGGTGGAGGTGTTGTAACAGCACAGACAGTAATCACACATTTCCAGAAGATGAGGCTTTGGCTTGGTAGAAGGTAGGGAGCACTGTAACTGTACTGGTGAACTGACTCTTCCTGGAGTGGTCAAATTTCCTTCGCAAGTTTAAAGTCACTTTGCAAGCAAATGGAACATTGTTTATGCAAAGGAATAATGCTGCAAGTAAGCATTTAAAAATACTTAATTGTTCTGCGCTTTAACTTGCATGTTTTTAAATTGGTGTCAGAGTCCCTGTAAACCATCTGCTGAACTCTGTGAAAAGTAAATGCAAGATTGGCCTTAGAAATCTGTAGCTTTAAATGATGAATCAGTCAGTGTGGGAAGAAAAGGTAAATTGGGGGATGAATCTTAGATATTAGTCATGTACAATGTGCTTTGCAGTGCTAGATAATGGAATTTAATTTGCAACACCAAACCAAAGCTGTTTACTTGATCCACGGTCGTTGTTATTATAAGTGATGTGATAGAAAAGCCTCACACTAAGCTGATAGCTATCAGAAGTCTTGTGGATCCTGTGTTGTGCTTGATTCTTTCTCTGACTCATAATACAGTTAAAACTGAACTCCAAACAGACAGCTAAATACATGGTTAAAATACCTATATGGTAACTGAATTACAAAACATTTATAATTTAATTCAGCCAGTCTTTTGATGTAGGTACCTTTGCAAGAAAGCAAAGTCTGGCACCTCTGTACACACAATACGGAACATAAAGTCTTACTGCTGCTTGGGCCATCCCAATTTTCTGTCCCACACCAAGTAGCAGCCCCCATGCCCTTTATTCTATTTTTAATTTTTTATATACATATCTTTTTCTTACAGGAGTCTTTTTCGTCTGATCTGATTTTCCTCCAGCAGTGGGTGGGTCCTGAATGCTGCAGAGACCAGCATAATACGCAGGGGCGGAACTACCGCCAGTGCGGCTGCACTGGGGCCTGAGCCTGGGGGTGCCCAGCAGACCCAGGCACCAGACCAGTGGCAAGGTAGGGCAAGAGATGGTTGGGGGCCAGCCGCCGATAGTCTGTCCGGCCCCACTTCCAAACGGCCGCATGGCAGTGAGGCCAGAGTGAGGCAGAGCAGCCTACAAGCAAACAGTGAGGCAGCGCTGGGACCTCAGCCGGGAGGACCCAGCGAGCAGCTTCATGATCACACAGCCCACCGTCTTTCCCAGCTACATGGTGTTCTCGCCACGCAGGAGGAGATTGGGTGATGCTTTTATCTTCTGTATGTGCCTAAGTTTTGTGACATGTTTTTTGTAGTCCTCTATAACTGATGGAATTATTCTGCATTTCTGTAGAGAGTATTGCTGGAAGTTGTAGTCCCCTATAGCCGTTATCATTCTGCATTTCTTTAGAGAGTATTGCTGGACGTTGTAGTCCCCTATAACTGTTACCATTCTGAATTTGTTTAGATCGTATTGCTGGGAGTTGTAGTTCTCTATCTGTTACCTTTCTGTATTTCTGGAGAGATTATTGCTAGGAGTTGTAGTCCTCTGTATCCATTAGCATTCTGCATTTCTGTACAAAGTATTGCTGGGAGTTGTAGTCCTCTATACAGGAATGCAGAATGGTAACAGCTATAGGTGGGCAGGGTGTGCATTGTAAGAGCCGGGGGAGGAAAACAAAACTTTGCACTAGGGCCCATTGTTTCATAGGTCCGCCACTTGTAATAGGTAATGACATGGCAACTTGCCCTTCAGCATTCTCCTGAGAATCTAAAATGGCCTGATGATGTGCCCCCAGTGAGTGGTCCATGACCCCCTGGATTTACAGGAAGTGAGCTGAATGATGTTGGGCATTATTTACGCTGGAAGAGGACCGAAGCTGGATCACAGAGCAAATCATCCAAGGAGGACAGATCTTCAGCACTGTGGCATGGCCTTACTGCAGGGCACAACTGACCTCAGTCAGCTCAAGATTTAAATCTGAATAATTGTACTGATTCAGTGTGTCAGTGTCTGAACTTCAACCTGTTTAAGTTGTATG
Organism: Nanorana parkeri; assembly: GCF_000935625.1. Taxonomy (NCBI): domain Eukaryota; kingdom Metazoa; phylum Chordata; class Amphibia; order Anura; family Dicroglossidae; genus Nanorana; species Nanorana parkeri. The sequence goes on along the minus strand of NW_017308330.1, from coordinate 96,658 downwards.
TGTGGATGTTAATTTTTTTCCCTAATGACAGCCCAGCTTGAACTCAGAATCTGCTTTTTGTTCTGTGCTTTGTATCTGAGCCTGGTGTTGAACTTGGCTTATCCTCTGACTTCTGGGGCCTTTGGTTGCCCTTGTTTAGGACTTGGATTTTGTTTTTTTTTTGCTTTCTTTCTGCCAGCTGTCCTCACCTTCTGTTTTATCCCCAACCATACTGATTTGCAGTCTTCCCAGACCTCCAGCATCTCCTGACTATGACTGCCAGATGATCTGCTATTTTACTTTGGTTATCCCTATACTGTCAGCTGTCAACAATGAGTCACTCTTGAGTGCCGCTCTCTAGTCTAGTTGTTCCACAGCCAAGTTCCATATGCATTAATAGCAGCTCTAGTGAACACCAGGTACTTCTAAAATATATGCTTTGGTAAGAGCCACCTCCTGTTGACACTCCCCTTTTTAAAATGAGCATGGTAAAACAGAGCCAGGCTTTAACATAATCAGCAAAAAAAATGTTTTTAGTCTTTAGATTATAACTCCTTGGTCTCCTCTTGCAATGGTGCTAATGAAGGTATTTCGAATTTACATTCTAATTTTAATGTTTATAAAGTTAAATATTTTTTATCATTGCAAAATGACAAAAATGGAGAAACAAAATGTACAAAAAAATGTTTACATACATGTAGTTAAGTGTTAATATTTTTTTCCTTTTTTTTTTGCAGGATTGCTGGAATAGATAGACAAATTAGGGGCAAATTTTAGGTCTGCACATAAGCACTAACCAAAATACAGGCATGTGAAAAAGTAAGTACACTCCATGGAAGTTGACTTTTTCAACATATTTGAAGAGACAAACTTCAAATCTTTCATCAAACAATTCCTACAGGTAAAAGTGTTCCTCAATAACAACACAAGGAACATTTGCCTTTTTAATCATTTTTTCAGCAAAAATATCAATAAATGAAATGTTGCTCATAGAAAAAGTAAGTACACCCTTGGCCTCAGAAGCTGGTATTGTGTCTTTTAGCAGAAATTACTTCTTGTGGGCTTTTGCATAATTGCCTATCAGTCAATTACATTGACTCCATTAACTTTTTGACCACACCTCCAAGCAAAACTCCTTTGATTGCATGATGTTTGTAGGTTTCCTTGGATGAACAGCCTGTTTCAAATCCCCCCACAACATTTCAATAGGATCTCATTTAGGGCATTGACTAGGACAGTGCATTACCCTCTATTTATTCTTTTAGCTATTCCTTGGATTTGCTAGCATGCTTCAGACCATTATCATGTTGAAAGATCCATTTGCGGTTCAACTTTATCTTTTGGTCAAATGGACTGGATCTTATCAAGCACACTTTGATCTGATGATTCATAGTTGGCTCTATGACTGCCCAGGTCCTAAAGCAGCAAACCAACCCCAAAACATAACATTACATAATAAAACATTTCCACCACCATGCTTCCGATTTGGTATGGGGTTCTTCTCCTGAAATGTTGTCTTCAGTTTGTGTAAAGCATGCAGTGGCGTAACAACCGGGGGTCACCAAACATGCCTACTGTTACTGTGGCCAAACAACTCTATCTTTGATTCTTTGATTCACCAGTCTACAGCATATTGCTTAACCGCCTAGATTTGAGCGGGCATATTTAAATGTCCCATCAGCCACTCCCACTTGGGAACCTGCCCAAATTGAAAAACAGGCAGCGATGCCGGTTTATATACAAACGATCCGCCGGCTATGGAGCAAGCAGGTCGCTTGTATAAGGTGCCGTTCTGTGCGCCCCTTCGTGGCCCCCCTCCCGCTGTCCCGCTGGTCTTGGGCTCCGCTTTGCCCGGTGCGAGCCCGGGACCAGCATAGTTGCTCTATGAAAGGGGATCAGAGGGAGGTCGGTACATGATCTCTTTGAGTCCTTACAATGTAATTATTGATTTCAAACTATTTGCTAATCTTTGCTAGACTCATAGGCATCCACAACCTTCTTTCTGAGGGCCTTAGAGAGCTCTTTTGAACTTGGCATTATGACACCACACACATCAACAGTAAAGAGAACACCAGACCTTATATATCAGAGGTTTAAATAGGACAGGTTGCATACTCCCTAAAGAGGTTCTAATTATTGGCACTAGGGATGCACCATCACTAGTATCGGTGCCGATATCGAGTATTTGGGCGAGTAGCCGACTCCATGCTCCATCCTCACTCGGTGATGAGGGAGCATGAAGCCGGCTTCCTGGCCAATCGGGAAGCCGGGCGGCATGTATTGACTTGGTCGGGAAGCTGGCCAATCAGGAAGCCGGGGAGGGGAGTTCTTACCTGCCCCCCGGGTTCTTGATTGGCCAGAAAGCTGGCTCAATGCTTCCTCGTCACCTGGTGACGAGGGAGCATGGACATGGCTTCTCGACTAATTATGAAGCTGGGTGGCGAGTCATTACACGCCACCTGACTTCCTTACTGGGACTTCCGGTATCGGTACTCGGTATCAACGAGTGCCGAAAAATTCGATACCGGAAAACTGGTATTGGTGCATCCCTAATTGTCACTTAATGTAGAACACCTGATTGTAATTGTACTTACTTTTTCCATGTGACAAATCTGAATTTTAGTTTATTTAGATTGAGAATGAATACACCATGTCAATTTAATGTGTCATTTGTTCAAGTATATCATCCTCTATCACAGGGTTACTAGAATGTAAATACCTGCAAAACGCAGCCACAAAGGTAAGCATAGGCATTCTTCTTCTGGCAGGTATGTTCTACAAGTGACCCTGCGCTGACAGGGTCACTTTAAAGAAGCTGAACTGTCCTGTTAAAAACTGGACAAGTGGCTACCCTAGTGTGATCTGGATTATGAAGCAGAATTTATTGTCAAGTCTTTTACTTAATAAATGGCTGTTGTGTTATGTCTTCTGAGCCTCTACAAATGTTTATTGAGGGTGAAAGAGCAACAGTAACTGCTGCTTGTTAAAGGTATAAGTGTTGGGCAGTTCACTTAGAAATCTGTGCTCAGCAGCTCATTTTATTTCCTATTCAGCATGTGTGAACAATTGTTTTGCTTTTGGCTTACAGCCCTACTGAACATGCAGGTGCTTTTTTGTATAACCAACGCCATTAAGAATCTGTCCTACCTGTTTTATAGTTAAATTGGGCCCTGTGCTATTTTATGGGTTAATATAAAGCAATGCATCGCTGCCACCTCTGTGTACTGTTTGGAGCTCACTAATGCAACATATTGCTACATAAATAGTCCAATACCCTAGACGCTCACTTTAAGAGGGGTGGAATTAATGAGGCTGCTGCTGGTGGTGCCGCAGTTGTATGCAGAACACGCTCAGCTCCTGGAATTCTTTGTCTGTAGACAGAGATCTCACTTTACAGAGTTGGCTGCCGCTCTGTCTCCAGGACTGATCCTCAGAGCAGATAATGAACATGAGTATCAGAGAAGGAGGGGTAGAGGGAGAATGGAAAAGGAGGGGGAATAAAAGGCAAATGAGATGAAGGAGGAAATAGACAAGTGAGTTCAGTTATGTGCACTAAAAGGTATAGAAACCAAAAAAACTATATAGAAAGGGGTATGATGCAAAGCAGGTGGTGAAATATCATAAAAAGGATAAACAACATAGAGGAATGAAAATACTGAAAAGATCAGTCAAACTTTAGAAAACTGAAAGAAGGGAATCTTCATGTTTGTGAGCTGAAGCCTGTTGGCAATTTAATATCTGGGGCACTTTAAATGCCAATTTAGTAAGGGTTTGTTTTTATAGACAACGTTGCTATTGAGCATTTGTTACAACTAGTATTACCTGAAAGGACACATGTCATGGGAGAAACAAGAGAGAGACGCAATATATGAAAGCTAGTTGCCTGGCTGCTATCCTAAATCTCTGACATCAATATGTTTGGTGTCACTGGCATGGGGCAGGATCAGGAGTTCTGCTTTCATTGCACTTGCTTTAAAGACATACTTGTTTCTGATCAGTGACTCAGAAGCATTACAGGTTCAGCATGATAGCCAGGCAACAAGAATTTCCAGAAAGTGATCAGCATGTGTTTCTCTCATGACAGATTTCTTTGAAACATTAACTCCAATATATTAGTAAAGCACAGACTGGCCACACTGACTGACCTGGTTTAAAGAGACACTGTCACTTGGCAAAGTCAATGTCTGCTGATAGGCAACTCCCAACAGGGTATACATACCAGTACACACTTTCCCACTGCTTACCTGATGCAGAAATCCACCCTTAGCAAGCTCCGATGTCTGATGACGTCAGAGCTTACTTGGATTGACGGCATCACTCAGAGGTGTTTTTGAATGCAGTGCGTCTGTGTGCTAGGTCATAAGTTGCGCCCCCTTCCTCAAGAAAAAAAAAAAGCTAAAGTTCCATTCACACTGGCCTTTGTGGTGCTGCATCCAGATCTGTTAATCTCACTGATCTGGACGTGTCACAACTCGGAGCTATAGGCACGTATACACTGGATGGTTTGCAGCGTCCAGCGTGTATGCTCCCTGATCCATTTACCCTGGACTCTAAGTATTTGTGTCCAGGGTCTGGTCAGTGGCCGATCAGATGTAACCATTCATTGTTCATAGATTTGTACCTGTCCAGACAGAATTCTTGATCTTGTTTTCCCTGTTGCCAATGTCCTTTTAGGACCCCAACACTCTGCCCATGTACTGTACATTAGTGCAGGAGAGTGAATACCTGCTTATGGCAACGCTGGTGAACTCAGTTGAACATGGTGTGCACAACACCATGTCCTGTGTGAAACGTGCTGCATGTAGGACTTGGTGGCACCAAACTCTTAAGTCCCTCTCTGAGCCCACCTGCACCCCCCAAGTCAAGCACCTCACCACTTGGGTAGTGGTTCTGACCATGGCTCTCTTCAGGGAATCACACAGCCAATACTAATGGTTTCCTGCATCTTTTGGCACTGATGTCACTCTACAACAATGTTCAGGGTAGAGAAGATAGGTGACAACTTCAAAGCTCTTCTTGTTGCCATTGGCTGTTATTGTTTTTTGCCCACATTCTTTCATGTTTGGGCAATGTACTATAGGTGCTCCTCAGCTAGTGATGACCATGTCTTCTGACCCCTTCTCCTTAGTCTCAGGAAGTTTCTCTGTTTTGCTATTTGTTTCCTCCATTTCCCAGGAAGGTATTGTGAAAAGACATACCTCAGCCTTGGAGGAGACTACTTCACACATAGCAGATGTTAGGACTAGAGGTGCACCGAAATGGACATTTCAAAACCGAAAATAAAAATAATTGTCAGACCGAAACCGAAAATGTTTTTTATTTTATTTTTTTCCATTTTTTTAATATTTTATTTTTATTTATTTTTTATAAACTTTTTAATTTTTTTATATTTATTTTTATTTATAATTTTATTTTTATTTTTTACTTTACTATTAGGGGCTTTGGGGAACTATTAGGGGTCTAAACAGACCCCTGATATTTCCCTTTTAAAATAGAAAAAGATATTGAGGAAACCGAGTCCTCAATCTCTTTTTCTGCAACCACAGTTATCAATGAACAGGAATCCTCTATACTGAGTGTTCCTGTTCATTCATAACTTGAGGACATAGTATGTTTACTATAACTACAATCATGAATGAACAGGAGGTGATATCCACAATTATGTACAAACACTCAGCGATCACTGATCCCTGAGTGTTTGTACCTTGCTCTCCATCCTGACACACTGTCACAGGAGGCTGAGTGAGCGGTGCAGGGAAGAGAGCTCAGCTCCTGTAACAGCGCTGGCTGTGTCCGCCCTCACACCGCTCTGCCGGACTGTGATAGGAGGCTGAGCGGTGTGGAAGGAGGGACGCCGACCGCTCACTGCGCTTTCTCTCCTCCCCGCTGGGACACAGAGCAGCACCCATCAGGGAGGAAAGAAAGCAGGGATGTGCCGATGTATCGGCAGGAAAATGGCACTTTCGGCATTTAGCCAAAAGTGCAATTTTCGGCCGATATATCGGTGCATCCCTAGATAGGACACAGATCTCCTTTGAGCTACAGCAAAAGAGACAGGCATGGATGCATCTCAAAAGACAGCATTCAATTTTGCTTCCCAAATTGAATCCCCAATGTGTGCAGTGAGTGCACAGTGGGCCCCCTCCCCCTTGGGGCCCTGTTCACTGTACACATTATGGATGCATGTTGTGTGCAGTGCACACATTAGCAATGAATCAATGGCATCACTGTTAAGGTGCCCATACACCTGCCGATTATCGTACGATAATCGCGGGTGATCCCGCGATTGTACGGTAATCGGCAGGTGTATGGAAGGAGTGCGACCTTTTCTACTGTCCGGTCGCACGTCTTTTGTCTTCCGACCCTGCGTGCTCGGAAGATAAAAGCCGAACGGGCCGGTCTGCGCAAGCGCACACTGCCCGCTCAGCATTGGAATGATCGGGAGCCCTCCCCTCAACGAGGGCTTGCGATGATTGCAAGTACGATCTGCCTGTCCAAGATGAGCAGATCGTACGAGATTTTAATGACCTTACAACCATCGCACAACGAATGTCGTGCGATGGTTGTAAGGTGTATGGCCAACTTTACTCAGAAAGTGACTGTAAATGGCCGCTCAGGATGAGCACTCTTACAGGGTGGAGGTCACATTCTCATTTGTTTGAATATATAATAAAGTTTTATTACTTTTGGTGAATCACTTTCTCTCCCTCAGCAGGTTATTTTTCTTTTTTTAGTTTACATTTACTGTATTTGCATGTTCCAGCTATTCCTATTGCATCCTTCGTAATATAAAATAAATTAAAAATCTGTCACAGTTGGCCACAGTTGGTGTTCAGACCCAGGAACTCAAGTGCAAAGATCTCACCAATACAATGCCAAAGAGATAAGAGACACCATGAAGTAGCTTAACTTGCCAGTCTGTAGCAAAAAACAAAATATCAGTTTTGGGTGGACTGACCATTACATTCTAAAAGTAAATATATCAGCATTTACATCAAGCAATAGTGTAAACCTAGCCATATTTGTGGTACATCTGGACTTGTTCTGGGTTGGCAAGGAACCTAAGAAATTATGAGGACTTTAGTGTCAAGGAAGATGTTGCAGCCTTCATAATTTTCCCCCCTTCCCTGGGCTTTGGGTCACGGGAGGATGATAATATATGTCCTTACGTGACCCCTTAAGAGAACTATGGGGAAAAACACTTACCTTTTAACTTGTGAATAAAATTACATTTGCTATGCTTAGCAATGAAAACAAGTCACAACTTATGCCCAACATATATTGCACACTTATTTCCAAACCAGCCTCTCTGATCCCCCACTAATTTGCTGTTGTCCTCCTTACTCATTGCTTTATCCTGTGCATGACCTTTCTCAGGAGAAAACATTCTTTGATCCTATTGAATTTACTCAAAATGTTTGTTTATATTGTATCAAATACCATATCCTTCATTTTTTTTTTACTCAAGTAATTTACTAATCGGTAACCAATTCCCTTGACCTACCGCTATTGTGTTAGGTTATTTTTCTTTTAAATAAATTTCCCACCCTCGGCTTATATTCGGGTCAATACTTTTTCCCTTTTTTTTTTTTTAAATTAGGTACCTCGGCTTATATTCGGGACGGCTTATACTCGAGTATATACGGTACCTATTGTTTCAACTGTACTCCCATCTCTCAGATTGTAAGCTTATTCTGAAAGGACCTTCTATTCTTTCTGTGTCTTGAAGCACATTAAAAGGTTACTGTTTTTGCAAGAAGATGCTAAGCAGATGGACCATTAACACTCCATACAGGTTTTAAGTGAAAGAAATTGAGGTGGCAGGAGATAAACACATGCTGTACCTGGAGCTAAAAGTGAGTAAGTAAAAATGGTGTAATGAGGGTCTGAGCCCCAGTAGTTTACATTTTTTTCCTGAAAAAAAGTGTGGCTTCTGCTTGTCCCTATGACAGTACACCTGAAGCGAAAATAAATATTCAGCTTTCATGATGCAGTTGGAACTGAAATAGTGGAGAAGGTGGGCAAGAACACATAGCTTTGAATGTTATGGGCACTGGGATTGCACATCAGTTGGTCTTTGACTGCAATGCCCAGGAAAAAGTGATAATTGGCTATATATACTGATTTATAAAATGACTCCTTAAATTAAAGTATTTCTCTTCATGTTCCAAAAGTAACATTTTGCTCAGAAACTATTCCTTCTGATATGGCTAATATGTGCTTTCAGCTGGGGAAGTAGCCAGATGAGTGCGTACATCCTATAAACCTAAGAACAAAATGTAATACATTGCAGCTAACCAGTTCTTAAATGTGGTAACTGTATTAGTTTTTTTTGGGTAAGAACATTTTTAACAAGTACAGAAAATACCTGTTGATTTTGGCAGACATTCAGTGACCTTGTTTCTCTCTGTGAGCTGAACTGGAAGAGTTAATCTCCTCATCCCCCATGTATTGGAGATGAACAAAGTGACACATGTTTGAAATCCAGCCTGGGAAACAACCATGGCTGCCTTCCTACGTACAGTGGAGGAGTGAGAATGGTTACCCAGGGATGGGAGGTGTCTTATTAGTAGGATTACCAGGTGATATAAAGCCTAAAAACAAAAATAAGCGAATGCAGTCACCTTCTCAGAGACTGATAAGCTACTATATATTTCTAAATAAAGATATACTTTATTAAACAGGATGCCACAACAATTAAATTGGGACAGCCAAGGAAATAGGAGAGAAAGCTTTCATACTGCAGTGCTCTAGGAAAGTCGAGCTGAGGATGACCAGATTCCTCCTGTTGGTCTCACCCTCACATAAACATCCTTGTACAGGTTATTGTATAATACTGGCACTTCTTTGTGTACCGTTAAAGAGTGGAACAGATATTCCTGTTTTCCTTTTCACAGAGACTGTCCTGTCACCATTACTTGATTTTGTACCCCTCAGTTTGCCTACAATGACATGTACCTACCAACATTGCAGCTGGTGTCATATGCAAAGTATTTACTAGCACATTAGACACAGGAATTCCCACTTACAAATTGGCAAGTGATTGCAGTCTTGAAATACAATGGCAGCCAAATTAGCTTTGCTATCCTGGGAAAATGAGGTATCGATAACTACATTCTGTTTGGCCAAAGTCTGAGTATAGTGCCTGTGGGCAGGAGAGAAACACCATTAGAAAGCAATATTGTGATATTTTTCAACTGGAGCTCTTCTTTAACAAAAGTTATTTCATTTATGGTGTGTGACTCATAGAATGATAATAAAAAGACAAAATAGGCAGCTTATCTTTGCAATATAATTCTGTTGTTTCAAGCAGAATAACAGCATTCTAAAGTGCCCACAAATAAACTGATTTCATGACTGTGGGACCGTTTTCTGCATGTTTTTATAAGCTGCTTGTATTAGCAATAAATGAGCAAATCACGCTTTTTTTCAACACAGCAGACACAGCCCAAGGAATAGCCCCAGGCACATTGTGCTGGTAGCACTAATTGGACTAGGAGGGCTCATGACATTACTTTAGCCTGTGGCACTTAGTCTAAGCAAAAGGGTCAAGCAGAACACAGGAATGTTGAATGTGTGTGGCGTAATTGCTAAAAAGACAATTGGATAGACATATAAAATAGCTATCGTGGTCAGTATCTATGCCAATGAAATAAACTGTTTTTGCCCACACTGCCCACAATAACTTGCAGATTAAAGAGTACTTACTTGCACACCTGCTTAATGACCAAATATTCTGGGTGAATATAAATATTTAATATAAATAGTTGGATTACTATTAGGGCACATACTGATAGTGTTACATATAAGAAAAGTGTAATCTAAACATGTGCTCATTATGCTGAGATGTACTTTTCAGCACAACACGGCTTTGAAACTGTTCCTGGGTCAGAAAGATGGGATATTGGTCATGACAAATACACTTTAGATTAGGGTGACCTATTTGAAAACTTCACATAGTAAATACAGACTTGTTTAAAGTGAACCTATCATGAGAGATGTACAAGAGCGGCAACTGCTTGCCTTCTTCTGAAAATTCTAGATGCTTGGCTGTGTCTGACTTCAGTCAAAACTAGAACAAGCATGCTGTAAATAAGTATCAGAAAAGTTCCAGAATTCCTTTTCTGTATAATTGTTTGAGGTCAGTGGATGAGACAGAACTGGCAGCCAGTTCACCGTGTCATCACCATGACAGCCAGGGAACTATTATTCTTAAAGGAAAACTTAGCAATGGCAGCCTACATATTTGTTTTTTTGACAATTTTCCATTAAAATATGAGCAGAGGTATATCTAAGGGTGCAGAGTAGAAGTGGCTGCTCAAGGTTCTTGTGTAACAGGGGAGGCAATTATAACTGGATTCTTGCATCTATATTTTCATGTTCCAAAGCCATAGGAAATATATGTTGGTAAAGGAGTATGGAAATGGAAGCACTGGATGTCACCTTATACTTTTAGGGATAGCCAAAAAAAGATTGTACCCTAGATACAAAAATTGTTATTGCTGTGAATGACAATAATGCCGTAAAGAACTTTTAAGTAGATTATTGACTGGTAAAACCGAAGGTATTCATATATCAAACTAAATCCAAAAGGCATTCTTGGGTGGTCATCACATAAGATAAATGCAGGATGTTAGGCAATTCCTGATTGAACCAAAATATGCTACAGAATAAAATGGCTGTTCCGATTTCCCCTTCACAAGGGCTGTTGGATTGTTGGGTCCTCCTGCCGCTTCCAGCGTGGACATAACTCCACACCCTGATTCCTAAATAGGAGAGTCTAGATCATTATAACTACCTGGTACACTTTCAGGTTTATAATTAGGGAAGCTACAGTGTCTGCATCCCTTTAGAAGAAGTATCCAGCAGGGACTAGCACACCAAAAAGGAAATTTCCTTTGAAAGGCATACCTAAACTTTTACTTGTGCAGACTTGTGGGAAAATTTGTGAGACAATTATCCAAGCAGGAAGTGATGTTTCTGGGGATCTCCTGTACTCCAGAAGTGGACAAAACACTTCCACGGTGGTTTCAGATTGACATAGAAAGGTCATTAAATTACAAAATAGATTATGTAGCAATTTTATATTCTATATTTATGACTAAATCTGTAGGGAAATTTGCCCAGTACTGGCCAGCCCAGCAAATCCAGCCCAAGAACTGGTGGGTAAGAAGAAAGGCAGCAGGAGCTCTGAACTGATGAGTCCAAATTTAAAATATTTGGCTGTAGCAGAAAGCAGTTTGTTTGCCTAAGGCCTAAAGAGCAATACAAGTATGAGTGTCTGCAGGCAACAGCTAATGGTGGAGGTTGCTTGCAGGTTTGTAGCTGCATTTCTGCACATGGAGTTGCAGATTTAACGAGAATTATTGGTCTCCTAAATGCTGCAAAGCACAGGCAAATACTTATCCTTTATACAATACCAGCTGTGAGGTGTCTGATCGGTTCCAAAGTTTATTCTTCAGCACCACAATGACCCCAAAAATAAAGCCAATGTCATTAAGAACTATCTGCAGCGTAAAGAAGAATGCAGAGTCCTGGAAGTGATGGTTTGGCCCCCACAGAGCCCATCATTTAGTTTGCCTGGGATTCCAGCAAGAGACAGAAGCAACCATGACTGCCTAAATCCACAGAAGTACTTACCGTAGTTCTCCTAAACCTATGGATCAAGCTACCTGCCGAGTTCCTGTGTTTGTATAGGTAGATTTGATGCTGTTGTAAAAGCAAAGGGCAGACACACCAAATATTGATTTGATTTCGATTTCTTGCTGTCAATGCCGTTTGTAGGTTGCTGATTGATAACAGCTTTATTTTTTAAAGCATCCTTTACAGCATTTTTAAATTGTTTGCAAAGTACCATTTATTTATTTATGTATTTATTTATAAGAAGCGGACTTAAGATTGTAACAAGACACATGACTTACAGGCTTGGTGTTAGCCTTGGCCCACATACCCCTTTATCCAGTCCTTATCCAGTCCTTGGCCAGAAAAAAAAGAAATAATGTTTTCAGTGCAATATAAAGTATTTAACATGTAAATAAAAAAAGGCTTTGAGGAGTTTTAACAGTTTTAACGGTTTCCCCTGGTATTTAAATAATTCAGTTATAATTAAAGCTATTAAAATACATTTAATTAAAAATTTGAAATTGTTTTCTTTTGCCCTGATCACAGACTTGCCATTAGATGTTTGATTTCTATAAAAAAATCATCATGTAAGGGGCGTGGCGGCGAGTGGACGCTAATCCGCAGAGCTCCGCGGACCTGGGGTGATTTTTTCAGCCGATCGACTTAACTCCTACCCTGCTACCCCATGAAGAGGACGGGTAAGAAGTCCAAGACCCCCCGCTCCTCCACCAAGTCCCGTTCACAGGCCCGAATGGATGCCTACGTCTCCCCGCGGCTATCGGGACCTAGTGCGCATGCCCAGACCGGGGAGATCGATTTGGCCTCGCCGGCAGGGCGCTCCCCGCGGCCACCACTCACAGACGCGGCCTATGGGCGAACTCTGGAAGGCATTTCTGAGCCGCCTGCATCCCCAGCCTCCTACACGTCAGGACGTATGTCCGAGGTGCCCTCTCCATCCCTGGGGCCGCACTCATCTCATCCTTACACCGCAGGCCTGCTAGGGGACACAGGGCTCCATGCTCTGATAGCTGCACTCCCCACAAGGGCTGACATGCAGGAGATGATGACCCAGCTGGTGGCTACGCTCCACACAGACCTAGAGGACCGACCCATGCCTCGGGACTCTCTGAGGGCCCATGTCACGGTCATCCCTAAGGAGGGGAAGGACCCTCTGCAGTGTGCCAGCTACAGGCCCATATCTCTGCTGAATGTGGACCTAAAAATTTTCACCCGCATCCTAGCCTCTCGTCTACTCCCTCATTTGCCAGACCTAGTAGACCGCAACCAGGTGGGCTTTGTCCCTGGCCGCGAGGCCAGAGACAACACCATTAGGACCCTCAATGTGATACACCTAGCCCGTGCCCTGTCGCAACCGCTTCTCCTACTGTCTTTGGACGCGGAGAAGGCTTTCGACAGAGTCGACTGGTCATTCCTGAGGGAGACACTCTCACACGCAGGTCTGGGGAGTAACATGAGACGTTGGATTACCGCTCTCTACACCGAACCCACGGCAATGGTTAGGGTAAATGGAGTCCTCTCGGAACCGTTCTCTATTACGAATGGTACACGCCAGGGATGCCCGTTGTCGCCTCTTATATTTATCCTCACTCTGGAGCCGCTCCTCAGGAGGATACAGGCTTCACCGGACATTCAAGGCCTGGAGGTGCCATCGGGGCATCACAAGGTCGCCGCCTACGCGGACGATCTGTTGCTTTACATCTCACGCCCTGAGATAACGTTGCCCAATGTTATGCGGGAGCTGGAGGTATACGGTCGACTGGCAAACTTCAAGTTGAACTTGAGTAAATCGGAGGCACTGAATATCTCTCTTCCCGATGCCAGGGTACGTGCTCTTCAGACGTCCTTCCCGTTTCGATGGGCATCTACACATATCAAATACCTAGGGGTGGGTATCCCAGCTGACGTTCGCCAGACGTACTCCCAAAATTTTCCACCCGTACAGAAACGAATTGACCAAGATTTGCGGAATTGGGACCGCCCCACGTTTACTTGGATGGGTCGAAATAGTATCCTAAAGATGACCATACTGCCCAGGTTGCTCTACCTCTTTCAGACGCTGCCCGTCACGGTTCCCGTAGCATTTCTCAAGCAGATGAGATCTAGCTTTCTGGGGTTTCTGTGGGCGAATAAGCGGGCTCGCTTGCGCCACCAGATTCTTTCCAGAAAAAAGGAAGCGGGGGGTATGAGTTTCCCTGACTCCTGGCTGTACTATAAAGCTGCCCACCTGACTGTGGTGCTGGACTGGTGCTGCCATTCTGACCTGAAACTGTGGGTGGCGATGGAACAAGAAGGTTGTCAATTGCCCTTGCGGGGCATACCCTGGTTGACTCCGGCGCAGCCATTGACCTCGTGGTCGAATCCTATGGTTCGAGCCACGATGGGAGCTGTGACGAAGACGCTTTTCTCCCCGGGGTTCACTCCCCCCATATCCCCCCTGACGCCGGTGGTGGGAAACCCCAGTTTCCCTCCAGGGATGCCTGGCCCACTAGCACGAGCCCTGACTTCAGCGGGCAACACTAGAGTGTGGCACTTCTAGGAGAAGGGACAGTGGAAACAGATCGTACAGATCCAGGCCGCCACGGATCCCCCCATGCGTTTGTGGTGCGCACTACAGCTGAGGCATTTCTTATGCTCGTTCTCAGAGGTGCCGGGCTCTAAACGGCCGCTGACGGAGTTTGAAGCACTGTGTTTGCGAGCTGAGCCGCTCAGACACCCCCTGGCGTACTTGATGCAGGGTCTACGTGACCCCCCTGACCAGACTCCCCCGTACTTTATTCGACAGTGGGCCTCGGACCTAGATCTGACGTTTACCCCCGCTCAGGTTGACACCATGCTGTACTTTGCCCTTAAATCCTCAGTTTCCAACAAGTATCAGGAAGCCGGGTATAAACTCCTAACCAGATGGTACAGGGTGCCCGCGACCCTCCATGTCATGTACCCAGCGGTGTCCCCGATGTGCTGGCGCTGCGAGTCCGAGGAGGGCTCCCTGCTCCATGTCTTTTGGGATTGCCCGAAGGTTCAGCCATTCTGGGCTGGCATCGCCTCGGTAATAACAGCTATAACGGGACATGTACTGCCCTTCACGCCGTCGGTCTATCTACTTCACCTGGCACCGCTCTCCCGAAAAGCCTATAAACGCTCGCTGTTAATTCACCTACTGAACGCAGCCAGAGCCTGCATACCAGTCTTGTGGCGACAAACCCGCCCTCCTTCCATGGGCATGTGGATAAGGCGGGTAGAGGAGATTAGACTGATGGAGGACTTAACCGCCAGCTTACGGGAGTCGCAGTCCAAATATGTGGCCACCTGGGGGACCTGGGTAATGTTCAGGGGCTCGGCAGCCTTCGCTGAGGTGTGTGGGGTGGAGGCTGAAGACTGAGACACTGCCCGTCTATGCCACCCATTTTTTGGGGGGGCATGGGCACTTTGGGGAGTTGAGACGATCGGGGCAGCCAGGGCGCGGGACCACGTTCTACACACTGCATCCCCTTCTTCTGTAGTTTTGTTCTGCTTTTGTTCTGTATGTCAGTGTTCGTCTCTGTTAGTCCTCTATGTTATGTGTGGGGGTGATCGTGGGGGGCTTGGCCGCCCATGTTGTGGGGCTGGGCCTGACCACTCACCTCGTCCTTAGTGTCAGTTCTATGTTGATTCACCTAAAAAATGCCTTAAGGGCGGGGACAAATCTGGCTACCAGACCTGATCTTGCAATATGTCGCCATGTTTGCTTTATAAGTTTCAATGTCTGTTGTTTTAACATTTTGAAGGGCCATGTGGCCTTCGAGTGTGCTTCATTGCAATGTACCCCACCCTTGTTGCCTATAAATAAAGAATTTGAAAAAAAAAAATCATCATGTTTTGCTGTACTCATAAACATCACGAGTCAGATCCCTTGCACCTTGGATAACTTTGACGTTGGCAGGAGACTTCCACTGTGAGCACTGGATATTTCTCTGGCTTGCACCCCAAAGAAAGCAGCAATGGTGGAGCTCATTGGCTCCTTCCCACACACTGGCTTCTCTTTAAAGCACCTGAAACTAAGTGTGGGCTTCTCTTTATTGAACTAGACATCATACCCCATCATTCTGGTGCTTTTGTCATTTACTTTTTACAGCGTTCATGGGGTATCAGGTATCCAGAGCAACTCATCACCTCCTGAACCCGATGCTACACCACTTCATGAAGCACCCCTCTTCTCTGAGGTGGAGACAGAAATTGCATGCCCAGCTGTTACAAATGCTTGACCCTCCATCCCTGCTGATGAATAGTGGAAAGGACTTGTTTTCACTAAATTAATATCAATATAAATCACAGGCATTACCAGTGGTTCAATATACAATATAAAAAACCTCCAATAGGCAGCTTAAAATTTTTAAATGGTAGTAGAACTCCTCACTGACTTCTAATATCATTATGATTTACAGTGTAGGGTACATTATATCATTTTAACTAATATGACATATCATTCAACATTTAAAGGCAATGTTCAGTCCTCTTTGGGATGGTAGAAATTACATTAAAATCATCAAACACTTTCTTAGGCAGACATTACATGTCTTTAAGATTTAGAGATCTGCAAGCTATACTAAATCAGACATGATTAAAGCAGATGCCAACTAGGAAATATTGTTTTCAGATTCTGTATCATACCCACCCTGGTGAAAACACTTCTCTGGCATGAATTATGGATCTTGGATCCTCTCTCTGAATGTTGATGAGCTTTGTCTGTTATTTTACATTTTGTCAGAATACTCATGGAAACATTTAGCTGGAAAGATAATGTGAAAGCGCAATAGACATAGAAAGATAACAACAGAAAATACACTGGGGAAAAAAAGGATTTTAAGAGGATGGAGGAGAGCTGCTTGCTTTTACCCATCAGAAATAAATTCTCTATTTACATTAGTCATGGCTTTATCTTGGGCATCTCATTTTATTGGCCTTTGGCCATCTGGAGTTCAAAGTCTAAAGTGTACAAACTCATCTACTTTGTTGACTGTTTATCCTTTTAAGTCTTGTTTTTTAAAGAGTAAACTGTAGTGTATTTTCAGCGAGCAGACATTTATAACTGTAACATTTTTTGGTAATTTTTCATGTGACTTTTACATTTTTACATGCTTGATATTCTATATTTGAATCTTGTATTTCATGTACATATTGTAAATGATCCTTCTGCATCTGGAGCTCCTTGCAGCCCCTCTTTCTGTCCCTCCAAGAGCAGCCTCCTCCACCTTATAGCCAATCAGCAAATGCACAGGTGCAGCAGAAGGTTTAAGACCTCCTTGTCCTATATATTATCAAAGGACTTATCACAGAGCCACCCAGAAAGCTACTGCTAGTGAGGTGGCCATCACTCAGGTAGTGGGATGTCATAACAGTACATCAGCTTTCCATAAACAAATGCAATGGTTCTGAGAGGCTGTGTGGCCAGAAAGAGGTGAGGCAGGGCTTTTCGCACTACAGCCAGTGGGCAACTTTATCTCTAATGCTTATGCCTCAGTTAGGACCTTGAAGGTTTGTGGGAAGGCTAAGTAGACAGATAGAGCTGGTGATTGACAGACAAGAGCTCAGGGAAGGACCATGTATGTATAATTGGAGGAGCAGCTGTACTTGGTAGCTGTACTTGGTACGGTAGCTTAAGTTTACGTCCCCCTGGAGCATCTCAGAAATTGTAAACTATCAAGGCAAACTGCCATCCTGCCTGACACTGAAATCTGGCTGTGACCTCATTGTTGCTGTCCCTGCACAGTTGGTGCATTTTCTACCGTGTACTTACAGTTCACAAACTCTGGGTCCGTACACCTAGAATGGAACTGCTAGCAGGGTAGGAGTTTGGCCGATGCGATCCTGACTGTAAGAGACTCACCTGTAGATGCACGCACACAAGTATGCAATCCATTTCCCAAGGTTCCTGGAAAAAGCGCTTTAGCACGTGAACACACACATACGGGAACGTTTATGCGCAATAGCGCACGTATGCAAGCGCGCAGAAACACGCTTGTTAGCGTACAGGTGCACGCTCATTAGCATGCACACTATCCTATTTAAACAGACATGAAGCCATGACCAAGTTGCTGAGTGGTCTTCAGCTTGTCCCTGTGTGCCCTGTACTCTGTTCTTGTATCCTAACGTCCTGTGTATGAACTTGGCTTGTGACTATTTGAATTTGCCTCCTCCTCATTCGCTACCTCTGCTCTCTGATCTGCTGTGTATGACACTGGCTTACGTTCCTGACCCTGCTCCTGATCTGTGATTCGGCACCTCAAGATTCGGCTCCCTGTGTATGACCTTAGCTTGAACCTGACTTCCCTCCTGGTCTGCCACTTGGTGGATCGCTCCATCAGCATTCTGAGCAACAACATCCTGCCAGTGCTTCCTTGGCCTCATACCCGTTGCCTGCTCTGGTTTCAAGAGGTCCCGGTGTCATCTCGGTCCTGCCGATTCACCAGTTGGTCCAACGCACTCAAGCGCCTCCTCAAAAACCGGCCAGCCACCAGTATCGGCATCTGTGGCACAGTATCGGCACTTCCAGAGGTGTAGGACAAGAGGTGCACAGACAGCCCCCTTCTCAGC
Source organism: Nanorana parkeri (assembly GCF_000935625.1). Classification (NCBI taxonomy): domain Eukaryota; kingdom Metazoa; phylum Chordata; class Amphibia; order Anura; family Dicroglossidae; genus Nanorana; species Nanorana parkeri. The sequence goes on along the minus strand of NW_017308330.1, from coordinate 78,466 downwards.
TGAGTCTCCAGTCAGGTACGTGATACTGACAGTGGTGATTAACTCAGGCAGGATTGATATGGAGAACACAGCAGGGAGGTGGAACACTTACCTGCTTGCATGGCTCCCTTGCTGGCTAGATGAATTAGGCATCCCTGTCTCTCACGGCCCACATTCTGCTGCAAACAAGAGATGTTAAGTTGATGAGGCAAAGAGTGCAACACATACAAAGAAGGTGCGTGTCCTTGCCAATGACCGGATGACAGGTGTTCTTTTCTTCTAGATATCAATTCAAGGTGTACTAATACAGAGTGAGCAATCTCTTTCAACATCTCCATCCCTAAACTCTGCAAGAGTTTTACAGCTATGATTGGTCTCATTATTGTAATAATAAGGCTCAACTGTTAACTGGGGTAGGAAGAGCTGGAACAAGACAGTTTGCCTTGTAATTTTTAATTGAATTAATGCCATAGTTTGGAGCAGATCAAATTGCCTTATCCTGCTGTTGGTTTATCTCTGTCACAGTAATTGCCCAGTTAGATGGAGTGGTCTCTGATTAAGCTCAGCTAAAGCGGTTAGCTTAAGCAGTTCTGGCCTCACAATGCACTGCCCAGTTGAAAATAGTTATTTAAAGCTGAAATCCAGGCCCAAAAACTTTCATTTAAAAACATTCCACAAGGGGGTACAAGACCAGTCACCTTGCCAAGAAGAGCAAAAGTGACTGGTCTTTATTACTGGAAGCTCCTGTACAGAGACAGAGTTTCACAGTGGATTGCATCACAGATCTGATAGAAATAGACAAAGCACACCAAGATGCAAGCAAAAATACACATGCCTCTTGTATTTACCCAATATTTGCTATCCCAGAGTTCATTTTTAAAAGAGAACTATGGCCTAACCTTTTTTGCCCATAGTTCTCTTCAGGGTCACAGGAGGATATATACTAATGTCCTCCGGTGACCCAAAACTCCGTATATAGCGGGCTATATAGGACTGTCTGAGCACTCTTTTAAAAAGGAGATGGAGATCGACCCCCCTGGCTGATTGACAGCTGGCTCTGCCTCCCCAGAGGCAGAGCCAGCTGTGCCCACCCCCTCCCCCTTCTCTCCAGTCAGCGCTGGAGAAACGGAGAAGGAAGGGTGGAATCCCTGCGGGGAACAGTGACTCCGCTCTCTGCAGGGAGAGGATCAGGAAGTCAGTGATTGGCAGTATGTGTTTGCTGACTTCCCGAGCCGACCTCTGACAGCTTCAGTGTCACAGGTCGGCTTGAATTATGGGGATGAATGTTTTTTACTCACCCCATAATTCTCCTTTAAAGAAGAGGGTGCTATTATAAGACTGTCTGAGCACTCTTTTAAAAAGGGCAGGGATAAAATAAGGATTAGTTCCCAAAACGATTTCAATTGTTTGGGTCTGTTCACACCAGCTGTGTTGGGCTGTGCTGGGCACTGTTGCCCAGCGTAGTCCAAATGTAAAGGCAAGGCAAATTGCGTTGATTACATTCAGCTCAGTTCACACCACCACATTGCTGTGGTGTCCACTGAAAACAAAGTACTGAGTCTTATAGAACTGAATGAAATGTCATCAGCACCGCTGTCTTCACAGAGCACAGGCATTCTGCTGGTTTGAATGGACCCTTAGTGCTATTTAATAATTAATGCACAAACGTTTAAGTGAAAAATAAGGATCATTATAATAATAACATGAAATAATAGCACATGCTATTTACTGAATTGACACCATAACAATTTAAACCATCAGTGTTATTTTCTTTAGTGAATGTACAGCATTTACGAGAACAAATGCTTGTAATAAAAATATGGCATGACATAGCAGTACCATTTAGACATCAGTTATAATAATACTTACATTATGCTCTTCACTAATTCCTTTTAACATAATGATTTTACTCTTTTTTTTTTTTTTTTAAAGAAACCTATAGTGAGAGAAATATGGGGGCTGCCTTTGCTGACCTCTTTTTAAACATTCTAGTTCCATGGCTGTCTCTGGCTTCAATACTTTCTGGGTTACTGACCTGGAACAATCACACAACAAGTTTGAACAAGAACTCAGAGTAAATCACTGCTCCTTATCTTTATACTTGTTCTAACATCGCCCTTATGTTTTCGGGGATGTGCGCTTGAGGGCACTATGTACCATGTATGGTGGACATGTCCGCGTATCCGAAACTTTTGGGGAGGGGTTTTTAACTTAATCTTCCGGGTCGTGGGCATAAGGGTCCCAAGAGACCCTAGGCTGGCCTTGCTTAATGACACTATCCCTGAAACTCCTAAACACTCTAGAAGATTGATACATTTCATATTCCTGGCAGCTAAAGTTACGATCGCTAAAACATGGAAGACACCCAGGGTACCGCTGAGCCAGGTTAGGACTAAGCTCTCTTGGATTATGACTCATGAAAAATTGGCGAGTATACTCCAAGACAAAACGGAACAGTTTGAGCTTACCTGGGCACCGTGGGCGGCATATGTAAACCCTGTAGGACTATGAGAGGAAGGGGATGAAGGCGAGCTCTAGCCCACCCCGACCAGAAAAATTTTAATATGTTCAAAACTAAAACCTATTACAACAGTTGCTATATAACCACATTGGTTTTTTTTTTTGGTTTTTTTTGTGTCGTCGTTTTTGCTTCTTGTTTTTGTTTTTACTATGTCTTTAGGTTTTGTAAGGCACTATAATAGGGATAACCTAGCAATCTGGTCTCGACTGTTCTTACACAAGCTTTTGGTAAGAATAGTCGACAAGTCCCTGGGTTTTTGACCATCGGTCAAGCGACTGCTAAACCCGAAGATGACAAGATGGGACGTAGGTATATCTTTAGGGGGTAAAATAGGAACAGTTCCGCTAAGGCCGAAGTTTGGAGCGGGAAGCTGGGCAGGGGGCCAGCTTGAGCCGAAATAAAAAACGGTAGGCTTGTGTCGACAATTGAGACCAGATACTAGAGATGGAATAATAAGGAATCCTGAAGACTGTCTTTTTGTCTTTTGTTTTATGTTGTTCTGTTACATTGTAGTATGTAGATGGTCATTGTATATGCCTCAATGAAAATAATAAAAACTTTTGAATATACTTGTTCTAAGTCAAAGTAAAATTCACAAAGTACTGAATTTTTGGAATCAAGATGTCAACTAATCAACTACATTTTTAAAAGGAGATGTCAGCACTGGCAGCTTCCATATTTTCTTTAAGGTTTTAGATTATTGATGAGATATTGAACAAAGAGACATGTACTCTCCCTCCCATGTACTCTCCCTCCCTGTTCAAAACTAAAACCTATTACAACAGTTGCTATATAACCACATTGTTTTTTTTTTTGGTTTTTTTTGTGTCGTCGTTTTTGCTTCTTGTTTTTGTTTTTACTATGTCTTTAGGTTTTGTAAGGCACTATAATAGGGATAACCTAGCAATCTGGTCTCGACTGTTCTTACACAAGCTTTTGGTAAGAATAGTCGACAAGTCCCTGGGTTTTTGACCATCGGTCAAGCGACTGCTAAACCCGAAGATGACAAGATGGGACGTAGGTATATCTTTAGGGGGTAAAATAGGAACAGTTCCGCTAAGGCCGAAGTTTGGAGCGGGAAGCTGGGCAGGGGGCCAGCTTGAGCCGAAATAAAAAACGGTAGGCTTGTGTCGACAATTGAGACCAGATACTAGAGATGGAATAATAAGGAATCCTGAAGACTGTCTTTTTGTCTTTTGTTTTATGTTGTTCTGTTACATTGTAGTATGTAGATGGTCATTGTATATGCCTCAATGAAAATAATAAAAACTTTTGAATATACTTGTTCTAAGTCAAAGTAAAATTCACAAAGTACTGAATTTTTGGAATCAAGATGTCAACTAATCAACTACATTTTTAAAAGGAGATGTCAGCACTGGCAGCTTCCATATTTTCTTTAAGGTTTTAGATTATTGATGAGATATTGAACAAAGAGACATGTACTCTCCCTCCCATGTACTCTCCCTCCCTGTTCAAAACTAAAACCTATTACAACAGTTGCTATATAACCACATTGTTTTTTTTTTTGGTTTTTTTTGTGTCGTCGTTTTTGCTTCTTGTTTTTGTTTTTACTATGTCTTTAGGTTTTGTAAGGCACTATAATAGGGATAACCTAGCAATCTGGTCTCGACTGTTCTTACACAAGCTTTTGGTAAGAATAGTCGACAAGTCCCTGGGTTTTTGACCATCGGTCAAGCGACTGCTAAACCCGAAGATGACAAGATGGGACGTAGGTATATCTTTAGGGGGTAAAATAGGAACAGTTCCGCTAAGGCCGAAGTTTGGAGCGGGAAGCTGGGCAGGGGGCCAGCTTGAGCCGAAATAAAAAACGGTAGGCTTGTGTCGACAATTGAGACCAGATACTAGAGATGGAATAATAAGGAATCCTGAAGACTGTCTTTTTGTCTTTTGTTTTATGTTGTTCTGTTACATTGTAGTATGTAGATGGTCATTGTATATGCCTCAATGAAAATAATAAAAACTTTTGAATATACTTGTTCTAAGTCAAAGTAAAATTCACAAAGTACTGAATTTTTGGAATCAAGATGTCAACTAATCAACTACATTTTTAAAAGGAGATGTCAGCACTGGCAGCTTCCATATTTTCTTTAAGGTTTTAGATTATTGATGAGATATTGAACAAAGAGACATGTACTCTCCCTCCCATGTACTCTCCCTCCCTGTTCAAAACTAAAACCTATTACAACAGTTGCTATATAACCACATTGTTTTTTTTTTTGGTTTTTTTTGTGTCGTCGTTTTTGCTTCTTGTTTTTGTTTTTACTATGTCTTTAGGTTTTGTAAGGCACTATAATAGGGATAACCTAGCAATCTGGTCTCGACTGTTCTTACACAAGCTTTTGGTAAGAATAGTCGACAAGTCCCTGGGTTTTTGACCATCGGTCAAGCGACTGCTAAACCCGAAGATGACAAGATGGGACGTAGGTATATCTTTAGGGGGTAAAATAGGAACAGTTCCGCTAAGGCCGAAGTTTGGAGCGGGAAGCTGGGCAGGGGGCCAGCTTGAGCCGAAATAAAAAACGGTAGGCTTGTGTCGACAATTGAGACCAGATACTAGAGATGGAATAATAAGGAATCCTGAAGACTGTCTTTTTGTCTTTTGTTTTATGTTGTTCTGTTACATTGTAGTATGTAGATGGTCATTGTATATGCCTCAATGAAAATAATAAAAACTTTTGAATATACTTGTTCTAAGTCAAAGTAAAATTCACAAAGTACTGAATTTTTGGAATCAAGATGTCAACTAATCAACTACATTTTTAAAAGGAGATGTCAGCACTGGCAGCTTCCATATTTTCTTTAAGGTTTTAGATTATTGATGAGATATTGAACAAAGAGACATGTACTCTCCCTCCCATGTACTCTCCCTCCCTGTTCAAAACTAAAACCTATTACAACAGTTGCTATATAACCACATTGTTTTTTTTTTTGGTTTTTTTTGTGTCGTCGTTTTTGCTTCTTGTTTTTGTTTTTACTATGTCTTTAGGTTTTGTAAGGCACTATAATAGGGATAACCTAGCAATCTGGTCTCGACTGTTCTTACACAAGCTTTTGGTAAGAATAGTCGACAAGTCCCTGGGTTTTTGACCATCGGTCAAGCGACTGCTAAACCCGAAGATGACAAGATGGGACGTAGGTATATCTTTAGGGGGTAAAATAGGAACAGTTCCGCTAAGGCCGAAGTTTGGAGCGGGAAGCTGGGCAGGGGGCCAGCTTGAGCCGAAATAAAAAACGGTAGGCTTGTGTCGACAATTGAGACCAGATACTAGAGATGGAATAATAAGGAATCCTGAAGACTGTCTTTTTGTCTTTTGTTTTATGTTGTTCTGTTACATTGTAGTATGTAGATGGTCATTGTATATGCCTCAATGAAAATAATAAAAACTTTTGAATATACTTGTTCTAAGTCAAAGTAAAATTCACAAAGTACTGAATTTTTGGAATCAAGATGTCAACTAATCAACTACATTTTTAAAAGGAGATGTCAGCACTGGCAGCTTCCATATTTTCTTTAAGGTTTTAGATTATTGATGAGATATTGAACAAAGAGACATGTACTCTCCCTCCCATGTACTCTCCCTCCCTGTTCAAAACTAAAACCTATTACAACAGTTGCTATATAACCACATTGGTTTTTTTTTTGGTTTTTTTTGTGTCGTCGTTTTTGCTTCTTGTTTTTGTTTTTACTATGTCTTTAGGTTTTGTAAGGCACTATAATAGGGATAACCTAGCAATCTGGTCTCGACTGTTCTTACACAAGCTTTTGGTAAGAATAGTCGACAAGTCCCTGGGTTTTTGACCATCGGTCAAGCGACTGCTAAACCCGAAGATGACAAGATGGGACGTAGGTATATCTTTAGGGGGTAAAATAGGAACAGTTCCGCTAAGGCTGAAGTTTGGAGCGGGAAGCTGGGCAGGGGGCCAGCTTGAGCCGAAATAAAAAACGGTAGGCTTGTGTCGACAATTGAGACCAGATACTAGAGATGGAATAATAAGGAATCCTGAAGACTGTCTTTTTGTCTTTTGTTTTATGTTGTTCTGTTACATTGTAGTATGTAGATGGTCATTGTATATGCCTCAATGAAAATAATAAAAACTTTTGAATATACTTGTTCTAAGTCAAAGTAAAATTCACAAAGTACTGAATTTTTGGAATCAAGATGTCAACTAATCAACTACATTTTTAAAAGGAGATGTCAGCACTGGCAGCTTCCATATTTTCTTTAAGGTTTTAGATTATTGATGAGATATTGAACAAAGAGACATGTACTCTCCCTCCAAGATACCAAATATTGGCCTTAATTCACTGTGATCTGTAAGCAGTTTATGGACAATTCAGAAGTTTGTCAACATATATGCTTCAACAGTGTATCACCCAATCCTAATACACCCAAAGTGAATTATTATAGGTATAAGCACATGCACCCATTGTCTGGTTAAGTGGAAAAATATGAAGCCAGCTTATCCACTATACCATCTCATATGCAAATCTCTCTTTCGCTCTTTCCTTCTCAGTTACTTCTCGTTTTGGTCTGATGTACAGGTGTCTATGAAAATGTACTATTTAACTTCCTGTGTCACTGTACATAAATGGCCATTCTGCTGCCCCATTGTTGTGGGAGGGTGTACCTTTACCTCCTCCTGTGCCTGTCTGGTGTGCACAGAAGCCCCTGCTCCTGTTGTCATTAGCAGCAGAGAGCACTGGCTTTAAGCACTGAGCTGATCAGACTGGCTCTGTGCCTTGTGATTGCTGTCATTGCTTATCACAGGGATCATATGACAATGTTTACATTGTCAAGCCCTTCTCTTCCTCTCAACAGAGGCAGTGGACAGTAAAGGAAGTAATGAATGAATCATTCATTCATTAGTTCCTAGTGAAAATAAGTTGCAGCAGCAGGAAATAATACAGTATGTTAGAAGTTTTAACTCTTTCACCCCTTCCACTCTCCTGTACTGTATATGTCATCTCCATTCTGTCCCCGCCCTGAGCTGTATATTAACCCCTCTACTTCCCTTATCCTGCACATCTGTACATTAACCACTTTATCTCCATCCTTCCACTGTATGGGACCTGTACATTAACCCCTTAACCTCCAACTGCCTGTGTATGTCCTGTATATTCAATGTATTTAGTTTAGTGCACCATTACCAAGCTCCATGTTTTATCTCCTGAATACCAACATGTTTCTTAATTTCCAAGAAATCATGGCAAAAAATCAGACCACCCTGGGGTAGCTACTTTCCAAAAAGGGGTAATTTCAAGGGTTTTTGTACTGCCCTGGCATTTTAATTTGCTATGTAGGAAAGTGTTGTTTTTTTTACTCCCATCCCCTTTGATTAAATACCACCAAAAGAAAGCTCCATGTGTCCCAAAAAATATACAGTATAAAATTAATTTGGATACAGTGTTGCATGACTGAGTAATTCTCAGTCAAACTTTCCAAACACTATAAACTAAAAAATAACATGCCGGTACTGAAGTGGTTACCAAAAGTATTTTTCTGTATTTTGAAAAGCCAATAAAAAGGAAAAATAATAGTAAAGACAAAAAATTGGGTTTAACCAATTATTTTTAACATATAAATTCTTAATGATCCACATTACTGGGGCATGGCAGGGGGGTGTCCATTGACTAAATACTTTGTGCTGAAAAGTTGTCCCTCTTTATCATCTAAGTTGGGAGGAATGAAATATTGTTAGGTTAGCTATACCATTTCTCAAATTTTCATGAGCTTCTAAGCTATGCATAATATGGTATTGGGTAGAACGGAGCTGTGCAACTTTTTAAAATGAGAGCAACATTTTTAATATTCACAGGAAGAGAGAGTTATCACATATATGTAAAGGTCCCATTGTGGCTCCACATTGTTAAGAGATTGCCTGCTCAGATGTGACATGCTGTCTTCTGGGGGAACAACTGCTGTGGCACCTTGTAATCTGTGCGTTACTACTCCTTGCTTCAAAAGGGACCCTAAAGTAGGGTATACACAGTTAGAATTTCGTACAAAAGAAAGCTATTTTGGAACGTTCGTTCAACTTTCTTATAGTTGATTTGGTCAAAGCGATGAACAATTTCAACCACAGTGATGGAAAAGGTCAAAGGGGCATGTTGGAAATTTTTTCTCGATCGACCAAAATTTTAACAGTGAATGTGGTTTTTAGTTCAGGAGACTCCATTCATTCCAAAATCGAATGTTAATCAAAACAAAGAATCAAACAAGATTTTTAACGACATCAAGTATCTGATGGTATTATTGAGCGTTCCGACAAGATTTTTCATACGAACCTTCGTTACAAAATCTACCAGTGTATACCCTACTTAGGGCATGTCATTGGCTCCTGAGTTAGTGCCAGAACCCGTTTTGATTTTAGGTGAGACTCTTTTCTTCTGACAGAGAAAAGGTAGCTTGGCAGGGAGCCTCTTGCCTGGGCTTCTCCACTCTGGGAAAAATTTGCTCCTTGTCTATCTGACTGGTCCTAAAGCTTTAGAGAGTTTTTTTTAGAAACCTGTTAGAGCCTCCTTTGCCTCTCAGATCCTGCAATTGCACAGAGGCTCGCTGTCTGTGGGGCAATATGCTGTGTGTTTTTGCACACTAGCTTTGGATTAATTAAACATTTGTGGTGTGATTTCTGACAAGGTCTTTAGGAACTTTAGGATAAGTTAGCTGGGTGAGATATTACTTCCACCCTTGATTATGTGCATCCTCAGATGTATGTCCTGCTTAGCCCCTAATTTCTGCTTATCAATCCTGTTTCCGTGGCTATGGATGTGGATAAAGTGTGATTAAACAAAGAGTGCATTTTGTGTCTCACACAAAATCTATGCTTTTACTTTGCAGGAAGTGGTGGGCACCTGAGGAAGAACAGCGGGAGGAAGTGGAGGACTTCCTTACCTCTCAAGGCACCCTTTATGCAGAAACCATTCCTGCAGGTCCGCAAATCTCACAAGAGGAGGGGGAGGATTATGGCAGCCGTGGGGGCATTGAAGCAAAGAATGACATAAGGCAGTCTTCAAGGGAGGGTTTTCTGTCCCCAGAAACCCAAGGAGTTGTACGTGGCTGGGAGGAGGTAGTGCACAATAGTGTCATCCTCAGTGACCCTGAAGACTCGAAATGCTATGCCTCCTCAAACCTATGGTGCATGGACTCCCTTATCCTGCAAAGCCTAAGAAACAATCCCAGGATTTGTGGTATCAACGAGAGGGATCATTACTGGTTGGCAACCCTTCTTTATCCACGTTATAAGCGTAAAGTTGCAGAGCTCACCCTGCCCTGACAGAGGGAGCACAGGATGTAACAACTTGAGGACGCTTTGAAGAGAAACTTGTAACACCTTTCCAGACACTGGAAGGCTACCAAGTCATCAAAGAGGTGTTTCCGAGGCTTCGGTTGGTCAAAGGAAGAGCGGTGAAGAAGGGGGCTGTCTGACTGATGCCTTTAGAAATTTTTTCAGTCCTCAGCACCCAGGGATGTTAACTTTAGGCACCCATCGGCAGCTTCTGCATGGTATGGTGCAGGATTACCTAGGGGCAAAAGCAGACCGGGAGAGCCTGTGTGACAGGTGCATATAATTTGAATATTTTACAGTAGGGTCCAACCCTGCACTCGTCAAGAATAATTCTGAAGGGTTACGGTGTGAAGGCACGCCAACACCAAAGGCCCAATTTTAAAAGCACCTGTTGTTACTTTGATCCAACACCTGCAAAAGAGGCACCAAAACTTATCCAAAAAATCTCTAACCTTGTTCCGAGTGTCCTAAAATGTGACCTCCTCATACAGGCTGCCTCCTAATCAGCTGTTTAAAAGATTAAAAGGAAAACCAATTACCGGCAATTGAAATGTCATTTTTTTCTTTTTAAATGTCACTTTTTGCTGCAGCAGGTTCTATACATAATACAGATCCACCACTTCACAGGCAGTTTAAGGGGACCCCCCCCCCCCCCCGCACGGAAATAAAAGGGAATTTTTCAT